>NW_006399936.1:1667493-1675425 GCF_000299155.1 Elephantulus edwardii | reverse complement strand
TATCATATACAAGTAAAATTTTGCTGAAACTAAAAACAACCAAAAAAATACGATGATTGTCACCAAACATTGACAAGGAACTTCCAGATTCAAACTTGGTGCCAAAAAGGATATGGAATCCATCTAATATCAAATGGATCATGGCAAAAAGCAAAGAACACCAGAAAGATGTGTTATTGGCTGTGTAGAGGCACTCAGATGTGTGGATCATAACAGACTATGGAAGACATTGCAAACAATGGGAATCCCAGAACACTTGACTATGCTCATGTGCAACCTGCATAGAGTTCAAGAGGAAATCCTTGTGACAAGAACAAGGGGATACTGCATGGTTAAAACCAGGAAAAGGAAACGTGTCTCAGCGCTGTATCTTTTCCTTGCTCTTATTCAGTGTGTATACGGAGCATATAATCAGAGAAACTGGACTATAGGAAGAAGAATATGGCATCAGGACTGGAGGAAGACTGACAACCTGTGATGTGGAGATGACACAACCTTATGATATGGAGATACACAAAATCCTCAACCAAATATGAGCAAATTAAATCCAACAGCACATTTAAAAGATTACACACCATAATTAAGTGAGATTTATCCCAGGATTGCAAGGGTGGGTCAATATAAAATTGATCAATGTACATTATCTTCTCAATGCAGATAAGGCATTTGATAAAATCCAAAACACTTTCATGAGAAAAACATGCAGCAAACTAAGAACACAGGGAGATTCTTTAAGATGATAAAGTTTACTTACAAAAAAGCCCCACAGCAAATATACGTAAGAAAACTGGGATCTTTCAATCTAGAGTTAGAAACAAGACACTACCTGCTTTCACCATAGCTTTTCAACAATACTAAAGGTGCTAGTCAGAGAAATTCAGCAAGGAAAAGAAGTAAAAGGTACCCAAATAGAAAAGTAAAACTATTCCTTTTCGCAGATGACACGATCCTACATATAAATAATCCTAAATAACCCACATGCTTGAAAGAAAGGGAGACCTTCCACCTGGTGAGGTGCGACAGTCACTGCTGCAGTGGGCTCCAGTATGTCAGAGACACAGGCTAGAGATTCAGGATAGGACCAAGTTCAGATCTATTGTTCATAAAGTCACAATGCGTCATACTCGACTTGATGGCACCTAACAACAACGACTAACCCATAGGAAGTCTAGCTGTGCTGCTAAGTAAATTCAACAAAGCCCAAGTATAAAAGAGCAACATACCAAAATCAGTTCTGTTTCTATACACTAGCATAAACAATATAAAAATTTTTTAAAATTCCATTGACAATAACTAAAATGAATAAAATATCTTAGAAGAAAAATAACCAGGAAACTTAAAGACTGTAAAATATTACTAAAAGAAATTAAAACCCCAAGCTAAACTCACTGCCTTCCAGTTTATTTGAAGTCATGGTGACTTTCCAGTGGGTTTCCAGGAGAGCAGACCGCCTCCCCCTTGTTCTATGGAATGGCTATAGATTCAAACTGCTGACTTTTCAATTAGCAGCACAATGCTTGGTCCTTTGAAGGCATTAAAGGAGATCGAAATAAAAGGAAAGGTATGACCATGGATGAGAAGATAGTAACAGAGAAGACTCAGTTATGACACCAAAAGCTCAGAGACAAAAGATAAAAGAGGAAAATGGGGCCTCATCAAAATTGAAGGCTTTGGGGTATCAAAAAGGGGTCCTTTGCTGCTTCAGGGGCCTCTTGCCAGACCTCCCACGACTTAAGAATTGAAACTAAAGCCTGTGAAATGTTCTGCTCACTGTCTTAGTTCTCAAGTGCCATTCCCAGGAGGGTGAGGAGGCAACCTACAGAATGAAAACAACCACATATGTGATAGGGGTTTAATATCCAGAATACATAAGGAACTCATATGTCTTACCAACAACAACAACACCTGACTTTTAAAAGGAGCAAAGGACTTGAAAAGACATTTCTCCGTAGAAAATATACAAAACGTCAACACACACATGAAAAAGTAATGAAAGATAGGACTCCTCTTAACAATAAGATCTGTTAATGTTTGACCAAACTCACTGGTCAAGAAAATGCTCAGGACACTTGGAACACTGGAAACCTGCCCCCAACCAGTGGAAGATAAGAGGCGGAATCCACAGCCTTAGTTAATGCTTCTCACCCTGGAGCGGGGACTGGTGCTGGATCAGAGACCCTTTAGGATTACACAAGGCCGTGAATCTAGGCAGGTGAGTTGAGGATTCGCTGCGTACAAAGGATCAGCCCGGCCAAAGCTGCGTCAGTAGTAATGAAAGGCTACTGTGGCCTGCTGTGTGCCGTAATGAAGAGGTTCGGGAGGACGTGATCACAGTCTGTTATTGTTGATTGCCGAGGAGTTGAGCACACCTCATAGCGACCCTATGAACAAAAGACCTGAAGCCTTTCTATAACTACCGTCATTTCTCAGAGTTCACAGAGTTTCCAGAGGCATGAGGTTTAGGAAGTGGATGCCAAAGGGTCACAGTCTGGTCCACCAAAGTCTTGCAAGGGGTTTTTGAAGGCCTTCGTGGTCAGTTGCGGCCTGTGCTGCGGATCTCATCCTGCCCTCTAACCCCAGCATGTGCACATGACTCTCTGTGGCTTCCTTGACCCTTGGATTATGCTCATTCAAGTCCACACTGCTGGTTTCTCCTGGAGAGACAGAAGAGATTGAGAATTAAGCTTCTCAGGGATTCTGTTTCCCCAGGAAAAATTAAGCTGTAGTGACAAAGATTTCAGGGAGAGAAAAAAAAGTGGGGTTAAAGGGGGAATCTGTACCACTGGTAAGAGGCCTGAGCATATTTTTGCCTTGTCATCAAGATATGTCAGCACAGGAGATGATAGGAGCAGAGCGCCTAGAACCCAGTAGAGGGCTCTCTCGCCCCTAGGGTAATCCCTTGCTCCTCCAGCAAACAGGACTCCCTGGGACCTGGCAAAGAAATTAGATCGCTTTCCATTTTGCTATCTTAAAAGGAACACAGTGATAAATGCCATTTATAACCCCTACAAAAGTTTAATTGCACAGTCAGGGTATGTACAATGTACATGTGTTAGATACAAGAGACAAGAGTGGCCTGAGGCCCTTTAGTTCTAGCGGAAGCAGAAATGAGTCAGAGGTAGTGTAGGAGTCCCAGAGAAAGTCCCTGGGTGAGCTGTTATTGGGTCCTGTGGAGTCGGTTACGACTCACAGAGACCCTGTGAGCACAGATCCAAACCTTGCTGGGTGCTGCGCCGTCCTCACAGTCTTCGCGAGTCTAAGCTCACTGTTAATCATCAGTCCGTCTCGTTGAGGGTCTTCCTTTCCTTTTCTGTCTTGCCACCTCTCCAGCCAGAGGGTCTTTTATCCAGGAACCGCCTGGAATAACAGCTATCATTACTTCCTGGTAATAACATGCCCAGAGCATGGGAGATGAAGTCTTACCATCACTGCTTTTAAGTAGCACCCTGGCAGCACTTCTGCCTAGACAGATTTATTTGTTCTCTTGGCAGTCCATTGTATATTGAATGTTTCGCCAACACCACAATTCAAAGGCATCTATTCTTCTTCAGTCTTCCTTATTGATGGTCCAACTTTCACAAGCATGCAAAGCAATAGAAAAATACTGTGCTTCAGGCAGGCACACTTTAGTTTGTTGGGTGTTTGTTGTTGGTTTTTCCCCCACCACATCTTACTTTTTAAACTGGACTCTTGCTCTTTGGGCCTTTAAATAGTTCTTGACAGCCTGTGTGCCCAATGCAGTCTATCTTTTGATTTCTTGACTGCAGCTTCCATGGTTTTAATTATAGATCAAAGTAAAATTAAATCATTGACAACTTTAGTCTTTTCTCCACTATCATAATGTTGCCCATTGGTCCAGTGATGATAACCTTTTTTTTTTTTTTCATTTATATTGAGCTGTCATAGGATCGCTAGGAGTCTCCTACAACTCGATGGCACTTTTTTTTTTTTAACTCGATGGCACTTAACAACAACAACAACAACAACATATTGAGCTGTAATCCATGTAATTGTTGTTGTTAGGAACTGTGGAATCAACTGTGACTCATAGCAAACCTATGAACAGCAGATCTGAACTTGATCCTCTCCTGCTCCATCCTCAGTCTTTGATATGCTCAAGCTCATTGTTACTGTCACTGAATATACATGGAGGTGCAATTAGAAGATAGGAGGTTGTAGAGGTTTTCCTAAGTCCACATTACATGCAATATGTGGAATTAGAATTAGAAGCTAAGTCTGTTGGACATCAGACTCCCACGTCCACTGTGGTGACTATCTCCTTGGGACCGCTGACGTGTGGTCAGGGGAAGGTGGGAGCAAAGAGCTCCACCCCTCCCCTTCAGGATCCCTCACACTTAAATTCTGGTTTTATCCTTAAGCAAGTAGTCTGTGCCCAGACTCACCGACAGAATTAAATCAAGGTCCACAATAGACAGCTTTAAAGGACCTCTGGTGATGAATGTTTAACATGTTGTGCTGTTAACTGAAAGGCCATTGGCTGGAATCCACCAGTGTCCAGTGGGAGGGAGATGGGTGGCCTCCTCCCTTAAAGATGTCCCATCTTGGGCAACCCAGTGGAGGGTCACTATGGGACAAAGCTACAAGACAGCAGAGGGCTTAATTTTTGGTTTCAGACTACTTAAAAACCACATATCATCACTAGACCTTACCTTGCCTTTATTATTTTTATAGGTTGTGAATAGCAGAATTCTATTGCAGTATATTTGGGAGTTAAAAGCACCACCTTATTAAATGCCAATATTTAAAATGTTACTTTTGTGAAAACATAATACTTTTTGCCATCTTGTTTTAGTGGGGTTGGTTTTTTTATCATGTTTTTCGGTATATTGTCAGTCTGGAAGAAAAAATAAAATTAATGGCTGGGACCTCTCCCAGCCTTTGGGAAGAACTTTGATGAGATCAATGTTGCTTTAAGGAATTTTCCGCCCCCAGCTCTCCAGATGCCTCCTTCCCTCAGAGTTCTGGTCACCCCACCAAACTGGACTCCCAGGGCGGCCTCTCATTTTATGAGCCACGAAGGATTTCTCATTGAGACTCACCAAAAAGCCTCCAAAAAGGCAGGCAATTCAAAGCTACCAGCTGCTCTACTGGAGAAATATGGGCAATCTCCTCCTCTGATTTATTGCCCCTAAAAACCTGCTGGAGGGTCAGCTGTGAGTCAGTTCTGACTCTGTGGTGCATAACAGCAGAGCCCAGGAAACATCCTGTGGTCAATAGTTTCGTGTGGGTTTTTTTCCCCCCAAAAAGCACTAAGGTATTCTGTCTTCCTTTGATCAAAGCTAACGTGGCCATCAAATATGGTGGCACAATAGTGAGCTTTTCCTTGCCTTAAAAACTATGTACAGCGCTTCCCACATGGACATACAGTAGAATTCCAGGCTGCTCTGTTTTCACATTCCAGATTAGACAGCTTCAGGTAAAAACACAAACTGCCTGATGATTGGCCCCGGAAAGGCGGGAAATTTGACTAGGCTGTGTGAGAGGGACCTGAGATTCCCCATCTTTGGCATGTAACTTGCCTGTAAGGAGTACATTAAGTGGGAGACAAGTTCTGAAGACTGCGGGATTGTTCAGGGTCACAGTGGATCAATCAGGAGTAAGTACCGCTGAGGGGCAGGGAGGGACTGGATGTCATCTCCTGGAAAGTTGATCCCAAGGTTAGCTGTCCCCAGGCAATGACCTCAAGTCCAACTGCACTAGAAGGGGAATAACCTGGCATAGATCTCAAAGTCCTGGTTGGAATTCTGATATACCAGTTATGTTGTGGTTGTTATTGTTATGTTAGGTGCTGTTGAGTCTAGTACAGCTCATAGCAACCCCATGAACAAGTGGTCTGAACCCTGTCCTATTCTGTGCCATCCTCACACCTGACAGTCTCAAGCCCATTGCTGCAGTCACTGTGTCAGTCCACTTGGTTGAGACTCTTCTGTGCCGCCCCTCTACCTTCCCAGGCATGATGTCCCTCTCCTAGCAATTTGCCCAAAGTATGTGAGACAAAGCTTCATCATATTTGCCTCCAAGAAGGATTCTGGCTGCACCTTCTCCATGTTGTTGTTATGGATTTTCTTGAAGTCAGCCATGACTCATAGCGACCCTATGAACAAAAGGCTTGAAGCCTGTCTACAACTGTTGACACTTTATAGGGTTTCCAGAGCCATGTAATTTAGGAAGTGGATGCCGCTCCTGCTTCAAGTTAGGCTTTTAAAATTCCTCATTAACTAAAAAATTCCTGCTGTTACATAGGGATATTCATTGACAAGTCCAAAGATGATAGTGAAAAAATTTCTAAAAAGAAAAGCCACTTAAAACAAATAAATAAATAGATAAATAGATAACTAACTAACTAAACAAACAAACAAACAAATAAGAAAGAAAGAAAAGCACTTGTAGAAATCTAACTAAATGTGAACATTCAGGGGTGTGCTCAGAGCAGGGGGCCTGAAGGGTGGCTCCTCTGTTTACTACACACCCCACAAGAATCTGGGCACCTTTTGACCAGGCTGCGGGAAGCTTGTCGTCGACCTGGTAACAGTTGCCCTACACATGAAAAAAAAAAGTGAACATTCAGATGAAATTATCAGAATAGATTATATAGGGAAATGGAGAGCAGGTGGGGCTAACAAACAGGGAGTTTGAGAGTGATTTTCTAAAATTAAGGTGATGGTTATGTATGTTAACACTGATTATATACTTCAACTGGGTGAATTGTATGTTTAATGTATTTTTTTTTTATTTTTGTGTGAGTGTACCGTCAAATCAGATCTGACTGGTACAGGAGAAGATTGTCCCTCCTTTTCCTGGCAGAGCATCTGGTGGATTTGAACAGTGTGCCTCTGGGATTGTAGTTGCAGCTCCTTGCCACTAGGCCACCAGAGCTCCCCTATGTTTAATGTATTTTGTCTCAATAAAACTATATCTTGAATTTATGAAAGGTCTTTGTAACTTCACTAAAAATTTGGAATCCCTTTACAAAACCATTCCCCATCAAGGATCGGATTTGTTCTTCATCCAAGTCTCTGTGTTGAGTAACATTCTGAGGAGCTCCTCAGAGAACGTCTGATCCAGTCATGGTATTTTCAGTTGCTTCACATACATGTCAACGATGGACAGTGAGTAAGGAAGACCAAAGAAGAATGGGTGCCTTTGAACTGCAGTGTTGGCATATGTCTCTGAGGAAGAGTATTCCTTACAGGAAAGGAGGGCAAAATTTTGCCTCACATACATTGGGCACATGGTCAGGAAGGGGGCCAGTCCTTGGGAAAAAAGATCATGCTTGGAAAAGTACAGGGTCAACAAAAGAGAGGAAGACCTTCAATGAGATGGGTTGACACAGTAATTGCAACAACGGGCTTGAGCATGGTCGATATTGTGAGGATGGGGCGTTATAGGGCAAGGATTCCATCTGTTGTTCACAGGGTCAACAGCACCTAACAACTCAGAGAAAAAGGAATTGACTCATGGAGCTTCGGCCTACCACCTCTAGGCCCACTGACTGGCAGATTAGGGGTGCCCTGGTCCAAAACTGGGAAAGCTGAAGGAGCTTTGTAATACTTGCCTGAGCATGACAGTGGCCAAGGCCAAGAGGCTTAGGGTCACAGAAGGGCCTAGATCTCACCAAAGCTGACAAGAGGCAGTATCCTGAGTGTTCTCAAATCTAAACTGTAACCTGTTACTTCCATAATAAACCCCATAGTAATGAGAATTGTCTGGGAATTCGATGTGTCCATTGAAATACATTTTTAACTCAGTAGAGAATGAAGAGAGCCTTGAGAAGAATAGTTACATTGTTACAACATGTGGCACTTAAGGGACATGTCTGATCTCAAGAATCAGTTTTGTGCTGCCTTCGCTATTGATGAGGATTATGCTCTCTTGTGAAGGTAGTGGACATTAGACTCTGCTTCTGCCAGG
>NW_006399936.1:1642381-1664422 GCF_000299155.1 Elephantulus edwardii | reverse complement strand
ATATGCCTTTCCCAGTTTTGAGCTATGCAGTGTTTCCTTGCTCTGTTTTGACGACTGCCTCTTGGTCCAAGTATAGGTTTTGCATTAGAACGATCAAGTGTTCTGGGATTCCCATTCTTCTCAGAGTCAGCCACAGTTTGTTATGATCCACACAGTCAAACGCCTTTGCACACACAAAAAAATAATAAAAAAATAAAAAAAACAGAGTAGCTGAATTACAACCCTAACTCAAATGCCAACCTCAAATGGTATCTGTAGTTAAAATAAGCGCATTGATTGAGAAGAAAGAAAGAGGAAAGGGAGCCCAGGAAATTAGGATGGAGCTATGTGTATTGACTTCCCAAACAATAAGGAAGACACTGAACTTCTAAATCCTGTTGAACCAGCTCTATCACCAGCTTTTTATGACATTAACTCAGCTGTGCTGAAAAAGTCTTTGATTTCCCCGTGTTACAGCCTGTGGCATTGCCTGAGGCAGAATGTTCCCAAGAACCTCTGCCACAACCTATTTTTGCTTCTAGACCTATTGTTGTTATTTTTAGGTGCTGTCAGTACCACTCATAGCAACCCCAGAACTCTGCCTACTCTGCCATCCTCACCATCTCCATCACACTCAAGCCCACTGTTGCACTCACTGTGTCAGTTCGTCTCAGAGAAGATCTTCCTCTTTCACTGACCCTCCACCTTTCCAAGCGTGATATCCCTTTCCAAGAAATAGCCTCTCCTAGTTTCACCATCCTTGCCTCCAAGGAGTGCTTTGGATACTCTTTTTCCCAAGACCTATCTGTTTGGAGTTAAATTCCTTCGATCCCCAAAAGGTGAAGTACAACATGTAACCCAGAAGGAGACAGCCTACTCATCAGAAGAATTGCTCAATTTCCACAATACATACAAACAGAAACTTGAACAAGAGGTATGAGAATGGCTATTACAGGTATGAAGTAAATGGTGCAAGGAGCCTAACATTTGATCAGTCCGCGTTTATTGATTTGGTTTTGTGAGCGTGTTGTGCTTTTGCATGCCCATCCATTGAGTCAGGACGGACTCAAAGCTGACTTTGCAATAGGCTTTCAGAAGGAGAAAATCTCATGGGAGGAGATTGCACGTCCTTCTCCCACAGAGCAGCTGGTTGATTCAAACCTCATGCCTTTGGGATTGCAGTGAAGCTTCTTACCACTAGAGCTCACTACATTAAGAGATTCTTTATTTAATGTTTCAGCTTGAGAAGTTGAGAAAGGATCAAATCTATTCGGTCGATTCACTGATGCATGGATTGTGTAGTGGCCTACATTAAGGCAAGTTGAAGTACCAGGTCTGCCTTGATACACTGTCAAAGAAGATATCTACAGGTGTTTAGAGAAATAGGCATGTTAGAGTGAATCTCCAGGCTAGACCCACAGTGGGAAACTCAGATGACACACCATTTACCACAATGGTGAGGAATAAATTTGTAAAAGAGCCCAAACATTCTTGAAAACTGTCGTGATTGACATTTTTTTTGTAGGTAAGCCAGGCTTGAGTGTGGGAACTAAGAACCCTAATCAAATTAAGATGTACAATGCCAATGTAGATAGTTGGAACCCACAGTGGTCTAGGGGTCAAGAGACTGCACTGAATCAACCATGATGGTCCATTACATCAAAGACGTTGTACTGATTGGACCTAGTAAGTTTGTAGTACCAGTGACTAGATGTATTTGTAGAAAATTTTCATGCTTGAGTGTAGAAAATGAACCCAGCAAAGATTCAGGCGTGTTCACCCCAGTGAAATTTCTAGGGGTTCAGTGGTGTGGAGCATGTAGATATAGTCCATCTAAAGTAAGGGGAAAGTTATTGTAGCTGGGCCCTCCCAAGACTTAAAGAGGAGGCACAGTGCCTCGTGCGCCTCTTTAAACTGTGGAGGCAACACATCCCTCATTGAGATGAGCTGTGGCAGCCTCTTGATCGAGTAACTTGAAAAAGCTCCGAGAGTTGAGTGGGACCCAGAACAAGAGAAGGCACTGAAACAAGTTCAGGTTACTTAGCAAGCTGCTATGCCACTTGGGCCATATCCAATGGTGCCTGAAGTGTCAGTAGCAGATAGGGACACTGGTTAGAGCCTTGAAGTATTGGTGAGCCAGAGTACAGATCCTTAGGACTGTGTAGCAAATCCTTGCCATCTTCTGTAGATATCTCCTTTCCTTTGAGATACAGCTTCGGACTTGCCTTATCAGAGACTGAATGCCTAACCAGGGGCCACCACGTAACTATGCTCCCAGAACTGCCCATCATGAAGGTAGTGTTCTCTCTTTTTTTTTAATTATTAATTTTAATGAAAGTTTACAGAGACGATGGATTTTCATTAATTTATTGTTGCACTTTTCTCCCTGCCCACGCCTCCCCCCAAGTTCACTCTTCTCTTCGAAAAGTAAAAGAAAAATTCTTTCATTGTTATACAGTCCCTCCCCCCAAGTCCATTCCATTATGCAGCCTTTGTTCTGGACTCCTGTCATGACAATAATACCTAATCACTTTTCTCTTTTAAACAGTTCTCTCCCTCATCTGTTTCAATGCAGTATACATAATTTAATCCCATCTTTCTCAGTCCCCCCTCCAACCCCAATGTCAGTCCTGTTTTACAACAGTGGCACCATGTGGTATTTGTCCTTTTGTGACTGAGATATTTCACTCAGCATAATGTCCTCCAGGGTCACCCATTTTGTATAATATTTCATGAGTTCTTTGTTTTTCAAAGCAGCATAGTATTCCATTGTGTGAATATACCAGAGCTTCTCTATCCATTTGTTTATTGATGGGGAAGGAACTGTTCTCTTATCTACAGAGTCATACATGCAGATGTGCACAGAAATAGTCCATCATCAGATGGAAACAGTAGCAGGATTAAGCTTGAGCAGGATCCAAAGACACAAGTAAGATGAATGTGAAGAAATGACCCAAATACCCATGGTCTCCACTCTGTCACATTACTGTCAGGCTCCCACTTGGCACCTGTGGCCTTATGGGGAGTTCTTAGGCTCAAATGTCTCAGGGAAAAAACAACCCTCCACATGCATCGTTTTTGGTTATTTCTGCATGATATGCAGATGCCAGTTGGAAGTGGACAATGGCAGCTTTGCAGCCCATTTCTGGGACTTCCCTGAAAGACGGCTGTTATGTTATGTAGTTTTTGTTAGGGGCTGTCGAGTCAAGTACAACTTGTAGTGGCCGTAGGAACACCAGATGCCTTGACAAAGGACAGTGTTGAAGGGAAATCCTCCCAATGGGCAGAGCTTTGAGCAATGCATGGACGGTTTCCCCTTGCTTGGAAGGAGAAATGGCCAGGTGCACGATTATATAGAGATTCATGGGCTGTAGACAATGGCTTGGCTAGGTGGTCAGGAACTTGGGAGGAACATGACTGGGCAATTGGTGACAAAGAGCTATAGAGGAAAGATCTGTAGCCCTCTCCAAATGGGCCACAGAAGTGAAGATATCTGTGTCTCACGTGAATACTCATCAAAGGGTGCCCTCAGCAGAGGGAGACCTTAACAATCAAATGGAGAAGACGTCACATTCTTTGGGAACCAATCAGTCTCTTTCCCCAGTCACTCCAGTTATTGCCCATTGGGCTCAAACAAAGTGGTCATGGTGGCAAGGATAGAGATTATAGATGGGCTGAGAAACATGGACTTCACTCACTAATGCGAGTCATTGCCTCTAGCCACTGTTGAGGGTTCAGTCTTCCAGAAGCAACCAACACTGACTCTTCGACACAGAATCCTTCCTCAGGGCGACCAGCGACACCTTGGTGGAACACTTCTGGCATGGAAAGGGCAACATTTTGTCCTCACTGGAGTATATTTTTGTATTTATGTTGAGTTGTCTTCCTTGCACACAACACTTCTGCCAAGACTACTATCTGCAAACTTACAGAAAGCTGTATCCAACTTCACGGATCCTACACATCATTGCTTCAGATGAAGGAACTCACTTTGTCACCAAAGGAAGTGTTAAAAAAATAATAATCACTGCAATCCCAGAGGTGCACGGTTCAAATCCACCAGATGCTCTGCTGGAGAAGGAGGAACAATCTCCTCCTGTACCAGTCAGATTTGATTTGACGGTACACACACACACACACACACACAAATAAAATAAAAAAATGAAAAAAAAATAATAATAATCATTGCTGCTGAGTCAGAATTGACCCTCCAGTAGGTTTTCTGTTAATTGTACAGGGGATTACTTGTTTTTCTCCCAGAGGGCAGCTGGTGGATTTGAATTGTCCACCTTTGGTTTGGCAGGGCAGTTCCCCACGGACTTAGCCATAGAGCTCCCCAGACGAAGTGTGGCTGTTCGTGGCATTCACTGCTTCTCTTCTATCAAGCAGCCAGGTTGGCAAAAGGATGGTATGGCCTACTTAAGACACAGTCACAGCACCAGCTAGGTGGCAGGACCTTGCAGACTTAAGGGCCAGTGTTCTCTGGGATGCTGTAGATGCTATAAACCAGTGTCCAATAAACGAAGCTGTTTCTGTGATAGCCAGGATTCATGAGTCCAGGCACCAAGGGACAGTAACAAGTGTTACTCCTAGGGTGCTACTTGTGAAATATTTTCTTCCTGTTATGCTTTTCGAGTCTAAAGTCTTAGTTCCAAACAAAGGATTATTACCACCTGGAGACACAAGACTGCTTGCGCAGAACTGGAAGTTAAGAATGTCACCTGACAACCTTGCGCTGCACACGTGAAGAAGGGTGTTGGTGTCTAGCTGGTGTTGTTGCTCCTGTGCAAAAACCTTCTGGACGCTCAGCCGTGAGACAGTTCAGACTTGATGGCGTTAAATTTTAGTTTTTCTGGATTCCAATTACCAAGGGAAACTTGGATTAATATTAAATAAGAAGAGTATGTCTGGAGTAGAAGAGATTCCTTGGGTTCATCATAATAATATCATGCCCTATAATTAAAGGCAAAGAAAAACAACAGTAACCCAATTCTGACATGACGGCGAATGGCCGAGACCTTTCAGGAATGAGGTTCTGAGTCACCCCGCCAGGTGAAGAACCACATCCAGCTGAGGTGCCTGCGGAGGGCAAAGGGAAGACAGAGTGGGTAGTGCAAGAAAGTAGTGCATCAACAGCTAGGACCATGTGATCAGTTGGAGAAACAAGGATTATGACTGTTAAGCGTTTTCCTTCCTTAGATGTACGCATGGGGTGAGGTTTTTATTTATAAAATAAAAAAGTTGAGAGTGGTACTGTGCTTCCGGTTGTACATGTGTCAGTTTGTATCATGTTAGGTGCAAGTATGATATAATCGTTTTTGTTTAGAAGTTATGGAGTTTTAAGGAGATGTGTACAGTGTCCTGTTGACAAGAAGTTGACTGTTGCAGATAACACTGTGTCGGTGTGGCCATGATCCTCTGCATATATCCTCTATGCGTTGTAAATTCTAGCCTCTGTGACGTTGTTGTTATGTGCCTTTGAGTCGACTATGAGTCATAGTGACCCTATGCACAATAGCTCTGAACCCTGCTCTAACCTGAGCCAGTCTCACTGTCTCTGACACACCTACCCACATTACTCCAGTTACTATGTCAATCCATCTCATCCAGGGCCTTCTTTTCCTGCACTGTCCCTCAACCCCTCCAAGCATGTGATCTGTGACATTAAATAAGGCAGGATTACAAGATTATCCTAATCTGAGTGAAGGGAGACCTGAGGGGTGTGGCCAGCATGATATAGATAGATATATGTTTGGACTCGACCAAAAGCTGAAGAGCTTTTTTTGTCAGATCTGGCTATCTGGTTCATGATTTCTAGACTTAAACCAATGATCTGATCTTGCAAACTTTAAACTCAGTAAACATCCAGAACTGGCCAGTTTCTCAACAACAGCCTTCATTCAATGTGCTAGATTCTGAAGTCAGTGGCCTCCAAAACCAGCAGCCTGAGACTCTGCCTGCCCAGTGACATGGACTCTGCACTCCCAAATGCCTCTTTCTTCATATCTGACCTACAGACCCGGCTGTGACTTAGATTTACAAGCACATAGTTATTTCCTTGAAATCAATCTCTCTCTCTGTACACATACACACGTACATTCTCACACACGTGTGCGCACACATGCGCGCACACACACACACACACACACACACACACACTACAAGCTTCTTTGGTTTTCGTTATCTAGCAAACCTAGCAGAAAGTAAAACATTTTTTTAATTCCATCTGTGAATCTAGGATACAAATTTTCTGTTTCCAAAGTACAAAGATGAAATGGGCACAAAATAGATATTTCTGTTACAAATGAGAGCAATTGGACAGAAACCAGGGATAACAGGCACCAAGCAAGCTAGATTCTCAGAACAGTTTATCTCTAAAGGCTTGAAAGGAATCATTCCTTTTCTGAGACCATTTAGACAATTGCCTTGCATTCGAGACTCTATATTCTTGAGGATGGGGGTGGGGGTGGGCTTCAGCACCATTCCCATCAGTAAAACTGTGCTCCCTTGACTCTGGGAAGCCCCATTCTTCTAGTCCAAATGATGTCGACTCCATCACCTTGGTACCAGCAGGTCTCATTCTTCTGTCCCATAGGGCCAGCAGCCTTTCCCCCTCAGCTTTGGGTGGTGCAGTCACATCTTAACATCAGCCCCACGTTCCAGAACCATATTGGAAAGAACAGATTCTTTTAAACCCAAAACACCGTGTCCCTGCCCTTGGAAGTCCCAGAAGCCATCGTCCCATACGTTGAGATCCCAGAGGCTGTGGCTTGATAATTTGAAATTGAGACAGCTCTGCTTCTCACCACGAGAGAAAGACAAGCAATATCCTGCCGTGTAATTTATTGTCTCTGAAAACCTGCTGGAGGTACAATGCTGAGTTGGTTCCAGTTTGACAGTACACATCTGCTTCCCATGCTCCGTGTCTCTTCAGCTTCTGCTAAATCATCCTTGGTCCTTCAGAGAGGCCAGCCCAGCATCTCTTCTGCTCCCACTGAAGATACAAAGCTCTTTAGCTCTACTTATGGATAATGTTATGAAGAAAGGAATCCCAGAACACTTAATTTTGCTCCTGCAGAACCTGTGTATGGATCAAGAGGCAGTAGTTTGAACAGACTAAGGGGATACTGCATAGTTGAAAACTGGAAATGGTGTATGGTAGACTTATGTCCCTTTTCTACTTAATATTTTGCTGTTGTTAGATGCCATCAAGTCCACTTGGGCTCACAGCACCTTCATGTATAACAGAACACAACACTGTCTGGTCCTGAATTATCCTCACCATCTCTGAGCCATAGGGAAAAGAATAAAGTATCTTCTGGATGACTCAAAGTCCTCTGAACTTCCTGATAAGAAAGCAGACTAGACAAATGGCGGTTCAGACCCTGTTCAACAAAGACACCAAAAGATAGAGATAACCAATATGGACGATCATTCTGGAGCTTTGAGTTTAAAAAGAAGGGATAAAGGACTTCAAACATCCACTGAAGGAGAAAATGAAATGAAAATATCGAATAAGGAGACAGACAGAATCTAGAGCCCTAAGCAGTGCAGCCTGGCCATTTTTAACAGCTGTCTGCTCGGCACTGGAAATGGACTGCTGCATCCACACCAGCTGCTTGCTGGCCCCTTTGTCCCTTGTGCCCTCCTGGAGATCAGGGGAGTGACTCCACCACCCCCATCAATCAGCTTGCAGACAGAGCCCCCTGGCCCATCCCAGCTGCATCTGAGACCAAGCCAGTGCCATCTAAAAAATAAATAAATCTGAAACTGGCATAATTCACACGGATTTACATCCAGTCCAGACACTCCTTCCAGAAGGCAGCAGCCTGTGCCTTGCCTGGCCCCTAGTCAGCCTTGGATTAATGCAAGCACCTCATCTGACGAGTTTTTGCCTCTTGCTTGCTCAGCATATGCCTATGCCACAGTTAAGAGCAGTTCACCCTCTGCAAAGTGCGCCGTCTTTGGGGCATTTCAGGTAAACAGTGGCGATCTCTTCATGCCTGCATCCATCCCCTAGACTGGCAAAGATTCCATCTCTACGAGGTGGACTATTTATTTGAGGCTAAAAGAAGCTCTGTCCTGGGCTGGATGCCACACTTTGATGCTCCCTAGACTGGAAAAGGCACTATCTGTGGCCTGACTCACATCTTGGGGTATCAATCACCTCTCAGATGGGCAGCATACTGTCTGAGAACAAGAATCTCACTGTGTTGTTATTATTATTATTATTATTATTATTATTATTATTAATTTTGATGAAACTTTACAGACTTTGGATTTCCATTCATTGATTGTTGCACTGAATCTCACTGTCTTGTTCACCACTGTGTCTTCTTCTCAGGGGTATGCTAGGAAAAGTTCCGGGCCTTTGGGTGCTGCCAAGCTACTGTGCATTTCAGGAGCTGGGCACTGGAGAAGCTGCCTGAACTACAGAAGCTGGAGAATGCATTTGTACCATAATATGGCCAACTGGAACCATAATGCAAAATTCTATTTTACTGCAATGGTTCTCCAGCCATCTGTTGACAAATTTTAATATAATGTCATATGGGGGGAATTAAAACACCTATATCAATTTTCTAAGGTGAGCCTGATCCAGGCTGTAGTCTTTGCAATTATTTGCTATGTGTTAGAAAGCTGGACAATGACTAGGGATGACAAAAGCAGAATTGATGCCTTTAAGCTGTGGGGCTGGAGAAGAGTATTGAATATACCATGTACTGCTAGGAGAACAAACAGGTTCGTCCTTGAGAGGGTGAGACCAGGCTACTCCTTGGAGGCAAGGATTCTAAAGCTTTATCCGACATACTTTGGACATGTTGCAAGGAGCAACCAGTCCTTGGAAAGGGACATCATGCTTGGGAGGGTGGAGGAACAGCACAAGAGAAGAAGACCCTGGATGAGGTGGATTAACTCAGTGACTATGGTAATTGGGATAAGGTGTGTCAGAGATAAGGTGGATAAGGTAAAAGGTGTGTCAGATAAAAGAAGATTGGCACAGGATAGAGCAGGGTTTAGAGCTGTTGTACATAGGGTTGCTATGAGTCACAAGCGACTTGGCACATAACAACAACAATAGCATATCAATTTTCAAGGAGCATAAAGAGAAATATGGAGCTGGGAGGTACTAAATCATTAACTAGCATGATGACATACTGTTGTTTCAAGTATTAATAGACAGTTCCTTTCACTCTTTTTGGATTTCTTTAACCTAGTCCGTTCCTAGACATTCCAGTCATAAACCCTATCCTTTTACCACTCCACTTCTCCAAACATACTTCCCTGCCAATTATACACACCCCCTACAAAAGGGAGGGGGAACATCAAAGATGGGATTGAGGGCATATACTTTTCTACACTGGAGGAAATCGACCATGAACAAGACCAACTTTCTCAGATAAATAAAACTTCTTACTGACCAGAGTCCTCCTAGAGGCCAGTCTTGAAAGCTCTTTACCAAGGGCCTTAAACTGGGCAGGAATGTGCTGGAATCTGGCTGGGTAGGTGGAAAGGACTATAGTTGAGGGATGTAGCAGAGCCCATGGCAATTTGTGAGCAAAGATATAAACTCCACACTCTGAAGGAATAGACACCATATCTATTTCCAGGACATAAGATAGTACATTGTTGTTGAAACAGACTTATAGCTGACCCCCAGCTGGTTTTCAGAGGCACTAAATCTCATGGGAGGAGAATGCCCATCTCCCTCCTCTGAAGTAGCTGGTGGATTCAAACCATGTGGCTTTGGGATTGTAGGGCAGTATCTTATCACAAGGCCACCAGAGCTCCAATATGGTATATGGCGGGAGGGTGTTTCAATTTTGTTGATGTGCAAACCAGAGAAACAACCCAAACCCAAGGCTTCCTATCATTTCTCAGGAGTTGTTCTTGGCAAAGGGCTGTAATGGATTCCAAACCCTGAAGCCACGTCCCAGCCCAATTCACCACCCAGCGGGTCTGGAGCACAGACAGGCAAGAAGAGACTTCAACTGAGCAAAGCAGTGGCTTTAGCACCAGCAAGAGGCCGTTGTTACATTTCCACCAGCGGCCTGAGCTTCGCATTACTTAGCAAACACATTCCCCTATGCGAGTAAATAAGAGTGTGGCATGTGTGGGGGCAGCAGCGTTTGACCTCAACGAGTGGGAAGAGCATCAACAGCACAACACTGATTCCTGTGAGGTCTCACCTGCTCCCACATTCCTGTACATTTCTCATCCAACACCAGCTTTCCTTTCCACAGCCTTTGCTATTCTACTGCCTGACCCACTGCCATCACTAAGTCAGACTCACAGTGACTCTTCATCATGTTTCTAAGGCTGTACGTCCTCACAGGAGGAGGCTACCCGTTCTTCTTCTGAGGAGCACCTGGTGCATTTGAACTGCTCATTTTTCAGTAACACAGTTCTAGGTTTGCTAATTCCCTCTAAATGGCCACACAGAATTCACAGACCATATTCACCATTATGGAGTTTATTTGGGAACTAACAGGTTGGAAATACTCAGACTACAATCCTTCAGTCGGAACTGTCTCTTCTCAAACAGGCCTCCCTCTGATCCTTGGGCCCAAGACCCTAGGCCCTGCCCTGCATTCTTGCAAATTTTGCAAAGCTCTCTTAATTCTGCCAGTTGTATCCCCCTAACCCCTTCTCCAACAGTAAACTTAAGCTAAGGTACTCGGCTCTGGGTCTGTGGGGTGGCAGATCTAGACTAGCTCTGTCATTCTGTTTCCCCATTACTTTTGGGGCTGCCATCTGCACTGTAGTGTCAACATCTCTCTCTTTTGCAGGAATCTCAGCCCAAAGAACACGATGTGCTATTTGCTTCTTTCTTGATGGTATTTAGAGTCCCATTTCCCTTCATTTAAAAGCCTGATGAGAAGATAAAACTGACCAATCTATTCCCTCATTAGCATTTTATCTACCCCAAAGGTGTTATTTACATTATGAGTAAATTATACAAACACCTAACATTTTCCTAGCCCTGCTGCTCTGCAATCTTGAAGGCCACCAGCTGCTCCGCAGGAAGATAGGCAATCCCTTCTTGTGCCATTAACTGCCTCTGAAATCCCGCCAGAGGGTCAGTTATGGGTTAGTGTCAACTCCATAGTACACAACAACCACCCAGCCAAGGGAGCTCTAGTTGCCTAGTGGTAAACTGCACTGCAGTCCCAAAGGTTTGAATCCACCAGCTGCTCTGCTGGAGAAGGATGGGCAATCTCCTCTCCTGTGTGATTTCCTGCCGGGTCAGCTATGGATTGATTCCAACTCAGAGGCACACAACAGCAATCTAGCCAAGTGGTAAGAGTTACACCTGCAACAGATAGAAGAGACATCTTGACTGATCCACTATAGCATAATGAGGATTTTTTGTTTGGTCTGGATCTTCCAAGCCCATTTTGAGACAGTCATAACAGAGTTTCTCGTTGCCATTTTACAAATTATTTAGGCCAAGAATAGGTAAGCAGGTGTTGAAGAATGATAAAACTGATGTTCCCTAACAGCTAATCTCTAGCCACATAAGCTGTCCCACTGGACGTAGGTCAGGCCTCTCAACACTGAATCAGTACACATTGGCCACAGCCTGGGGTGTTTACACTGGTAGAAGTTATTAAAGAAAAGGGAGAAGTTATTAAAATTGTAGCCACAAGAAGATCAGAAGTGAGAGTATAATGATATAAGGGCTCGTGGTGTTGGCCTGAGCTAAAACCTAAATCTGAGGCTTCAGTTTGATGAAGACCAGTGTCTCGCATTAGTTTTGAGGCTACTTCATTTGTCTTTGGTGCTTTTTCTGGACAGGATCAAACCTCTTTTGACCCTGAAGTCTTCTCTTGCCCTGAGGCCTGGGAAAAAGGAAAGTGAGAGCTTATCAGAGTGCTCTCAGAGACAGCTTATCAGAGGACTCTCACCTCATCAAGGTGGAGAAAGACCTCCAAAAGCTAACAGTTGGGTGGAGTAGATCACCATTCTTTAAGGCACATTCTCAGGCACCAGACAGTCAGCCCTGATCCAGGGAGAAGAACGGACACCTCTAGTGTGAAAAGCTGCTGCCTCCTCCCAAGACTCATCATCCATTTCTAAAGCACGCCTCACCCTGCTGCTGCTACAAAGAATGGACAGTACTGGGAGAGCTTCTATCAGAATACTCCTGGGGAGCCGTCATTGTCCACACAGTTCACTGGCTCTGTTTTTTCCAATATCATTCTTCTATTGGTTTTATCAATCCCTTCTGATGCCTCTGCACACCTCAGACCTAGGCTTCAACTCAGGTTGGAGTTAACTAGTAGAGACACGGGCTTGGTTAACGATGAGGGCACTCTCAAAGTCAGTACAAACCCACTTCATCCCCAACAGCATGGCTCTTGGTAAAGGCTTCATGGTGCAGCTCACCGCCTCTCCTGATGAGTTAGACCCCCATCTCTTTTTTTAATTATTTTTGTGTGAGTGTACCATCAAATCAGATCTGACTGGTACATGGGAAGATTGTCCCTCCTTCCCCGGCAGATCATCTGGTGGATTCGAACCATGTGCCTCTGGGATTGTAGTTGCAGCTCCTTACCACTAGGCCACCAGAGCTCCCCTTGACCCCATCTCTTAACCTCACACCTCAGTACTATTTGCATTGATCAGAATTTAAAAGAGGCAAGAGGGCCAGACCCCACAGAGCACGTCAAAGTTCCTGTATATCGTATATCGCTATGTACTAAAGCCTCTGCACGGAAGCGGACCCCACAGAGCACATCAAGGCTTATGCATAACTCTGTGTACTTAGATCTCTGTGGGAGGCTGCAAGTACCTTCAACTGGGAAGAAACACCAACCACTTGGGTGACGTTTACTTCCCTCAGATGCTTCTTGGTCTCTCCTCCTAGGCAAATAAGGCTCACCCCAGTTCCTCCAGGTCACCGTGGGAGCAGAAGGACCCCAGATCGTGACAGCCCTAGTCCCTGGCCACTGCTGGTCGAAACTTAAGCGCCTCCCTTCCCTTCCCAATTCGGACCTTGAAACATGTAAACCCCGTTTTGAGTCTGCAAAGCCAAAGGCAGCTAGGGAACATTCCTACAGGAGCCAGCCTCAAATAGGCCTCTCTAGGAAATTGGAAATTTCACAAATCGTTTGCACTGAGTCCACGTTTATTGGCCTAAAGTGGAAGAACCGGAAGATGCCCTTAAAAAACGTGGCGGCACTCTAGCTTCAGCAAGGTTCCCCAACTATCTCAAGAACCGGGAATAGCCTTGGGCCGCTGACTGGCCCTCAAAAGATGACGCCACCCCGTCCACTTCGATTCGCCAAGGACTATGCTATCTGCCCTCAACCATAATGGCGGCCCTGCCCAGTTTGGCTTCTTGCCTCTAGGGATGATAGCCTGAGAGGCGGCTTCACTTCGTTTTTCACCACCCCGGAAGACGGGGACCGGTGATTGGGCGGTGCCCAGAGGCTTCGGGAAGAAGGCCTCTGGCGGTTGGGCAGGGCTAGGTAAGGCTGGTTTTAAAGGAGCCGGAGGTGGGAGCCGCCGAAGACCGGGGATCTCGGGAGGCGGCGGTGAGCGGCAGGGGAGAAGGCGGGAGGAGCCGGGGCAGGAAACATCCGAACCAACAGTTCCTCGGGTGGGGGTGGCGCTGGGCGGGGATCCAAGGAGAACTCAGGAGGGGAGGTGGTCTGTGGGCGGGATCTCCCAGATTGGAGTGAAGGGGTGTCTGCTTGACAGTGGATCTCCGGGGACCCCGACCGAGATCCACGATGCTCCAGCTCGGGTCTCCCTTGTCTGAGTGGAGCTTCGCAGAGCCGGAGCTTTGCGAAGGAGGAGGATCCTCCTGCGGCGTCTGATTGGAAGAACCGCGCTGTAGGATTCTTGCCGCCGGTGTCCAGTCTCGGGGATCTGGGGAGGAGGGCACCGTCGATGTGTGGGCATATTGCTTCGGAGGCATCGGCTGCTCGCTGGGAGTGGAGGAGGATCGCAGAGGGATCCAGCGGAAGTGGAGCCTCCCAGGACCGGGATCCCAGCGGATCCCGAGGGATTTCTGGGCAGCATCTGCAGGGACAAAGGCCTCGGGAGCCCCTGGCCGTAGGGAGAACTGTGTTCTCACGGCAGGTACCCGGCAGAGTGCCAGTGATCCGGTGATCGCCGCGGTGGCAGCGGGGAGACACCCGCTTCGGGCGGCCGGCGGGGGGCACTCTTCACTCCCTAGGGCTCTGGCCCGAGAACTACTGGGCGCCACGGGCGGACCATGAAGGGCGGAGCCCCGGGGGAGGGACTGGCCCTTACTCCCCGCTCCCCCACTCCCCCCTACCCCAGGCCGCAGCCTGGGATCCCTCAGGGACCCCCCCGGAGCCGCCGCTTTCCCCATGGACTTGCCAGGGGACTCGAGGTGAGAGCGCACCCCGCCCGCCTGTCTTGATCCCGGGAGACGGGGAGCCTGGCGGCAGGACCGGGAAAGCACAGAGCCCGTGACAGGCTCCAGCAACCTGCTCTCTGCTTCTCTTACCCTCCAGTCCATCTGGCCCGTCGCGTCTGTGCCGGCAGCCACTGACCCGAGCATTATGGGCAGCTGGGAGCCCCAAACGGCCGAGGCTGCAGCCCCAGGGGGCTCCCTCGCCCCTGGAAAAGGCCTCTCGACGGGTCCTGGCCGTGGTGCTGGAAGATGTCATGGCTGCCCACATGGTGAGCCCCTTGGACTAAGATACCCCACTGTGCACACTCTCTCACACAACCCAGTGAGGATAACCCCAGTTTCATGCTCGTCGCCCACAGAACCTCCCTAGTCCTGCTTGGCTCCCACTTAATCAGTCCAAAATGAGGCAGAATTTTTAGTACCTATTTTCCACCACCACCACCAATCCTGTTGGACTAGAACCACACCCCTCTGGGCCTTGCATCTGAGAAACTGGTATTCTCAGCTGAACCTTTCAACCCTCAAGACACCCCCTTAGGAAATAGGTTAAGGCCATTGGATCCACTTCATGGATGAGAACTGGGATGTAAAATATGTCAGTGACTCACCAAAGGGGTCATTCCAAACAACCTGGGTGAGATTACCCAGTTACTTGCCTGTGCAGTTTGTTGTTTTGTATATTTAAGTCAGGACAGACTCCTAACTGACCCTCCTGGTATTCCCACAGGAGGAGATCATCCATCCTCTAGTGGAACAGCTGGTGGATTTGAACCACTTGCCTTTGACATTGTAGCACAGCTTCTTACCAGCAAGCCTTAGTGCTTAGCAGTTAACTCACTCTCTCCTTCAAAGATACTGCATGAATTGTAGCCACAGTCTGTTGCCTTTGTGGATGAGGACATTTTTAGGCACAGCAGACCCTATGCAAGCCAACCTTATCTTATGGCCTTGCACTTGACACCTTCTCTTCTTATAGACCCCTCTGGCTCCCCAAGAAGAGGCTTCCACCCTTCAGCACCACAGCAACCGCTGGGATTCCATTCATAGTCGCCAGCCACCTGCCTCGCCATCATCCCAACAGTCTTCATGGTCTCCACAGTCCAGGTGAGCATGGCAAGATGGGAAGGGTAAGCTGGGGACACAGCTGAGCCCTTCTGATCTCTCTGTCCCCTCGTTAGGCCTCCCAACTCTCTGCGCTTATGTCGAGAGCCCTTGAGCCGCGTCCATCGGCCCCCTTCCACTCTGAGGCGGCGGCCAAGGACAAGCCCGGGCCCAGTGGAGGCTTCTTCACAAAAGGTGGACCGGACTCCCCAGCCCACCCTGGTGGTGATGCTGGAAGACATTGCAGGCCCCAGAGCACCACCTAACCTACCAGTACTTCAGGTAAGAATGTCGGGGGTTCAGGTAGGGCAGGCGTTCTAGGAGGAGCAAAGACGACAGGAGGCTTGAATCTGGATGAATTTAACTTGATGTAAAAAAACCAAAAAAACCCCCCAACCCAATCCAAAAGCAGCATAGGATTTTAGGTGGGAAACAAAGCCTGAGCAAAGGCTTCTAGGAAATAGTCTTTGGTGTGAATAAAGACTCATACTGCAAGCAAGCTTGAGACTGAGAGACTTTGGAAGTGGAAAGAACTGGGGCCTGGGAAGCTAGAGAGGCCAATAAGTGGTGTTGAAAAGGACCTTTCCTGCCTCCCTTCTTACATCCTCTGTTTACATCCAGGGTTATGTTGGGGAGACCTCCAACTTCACCGTCCCAGCACGAAGGTAAGAGGGTTAAAAAGGTTGTCTTGATGTTCAGGTGATGGCCATTATCCCTAACCACCAGAGCTCAAAGCACTGTGATTTCCGAATCCAGTTTTTCCTTTTAGCACGCTCAGAAGCCTTAAGAGGGTGGAGGTGGGTGGTTCTGGCTCAGGTGAGATCTGTGCCTGGAAGCTCCCCCAGCGTTTGCCTTGCCTGTTCACTCCAGATCCGAGCCCATGACGATGGATCACCAGCCAGTGCCTCTGCCCAGGGACCTGGAACCCGCGTTCCAGTCATCTGCCCAGGCGGTAGGCCATTCAGAGAGCCCACCACCAGGTAAGGGGCATAGGCAGAGGGACGACACTAGGAAGTCCTAGAAGAGTTTGAGGGTATCAGTTGCAGAAAGTGGGGCTTAACTTCCTCCCTGGGCAGAGTTTGGCATGTTGAAAGTGGTTTGGGCCCCAACGGGAAATTTTGGGGGTTCTAGGTGGCATTTGAAGCCCCAAGGATGAAAACTGGTGTTTGGGGTAAATGTAAACACCTCTAAGAACATTGGATGGCACAGGATAAGTCAAGGTTCAGATATATTGTTCGTAGGGTCACAGTGAGTCATAGTGGAACCTAACCATGACAAGGACACTGGTGGTTCACAGATTTCTCCCCTGCTAGAGAACTAGTTTGATTTCCAGCTATGAGCTTCAAGCTAGCACCTGTCAGTCAGTTTGTTAAGTACCATCAAGTAAGAACCAACTCATAGTTGACGCTCCAGCGGGTTTTCAGAGGCAGCAAATCGCACAGGAAGAGAATGCCCATCTTTCTCCCATGGAGCAGCTGGTAGACATAGTTGACGCTCCAGCGGGTTTTCAGAAGCAGCAAATCGCACAGGAAGAGAATGCCCATCTTTCTCCCATGGAGCAGCTGGTGAATTCAAAGGATGTACCTTTGGGTTGGCAGCACAACTCCCTACCACTGAGCCAGCAGAGCTCCCTAGAGGTCTATAGATTGCTGTGAGGCCAAATAGGTTTCAGTGGAGCTTCCGGACAAGGTGGACTAAGAAGTAAGTCCCGGTGAACTACTTCAGAGAATCAGCCAGTGAAAACCCAGTGGCTCGCAGAGGTCCAGTCAGGACCACTGGTGGGGCTAGAACAGGACTAGGCAGCATTTTACTCCACTGTGCATGGGGTTGCTGTGCCCTTAGGAGCCAGCTCCATGGCAGCTGACAACATCAA
The DNA here is from genome assembly GCF_000299155.1 of Elephantulus edwardii. Lineage (NCBI taxonomy): Eukaryota > Metazoa > Chordata > Mammalia > Macroscelidea > Macroscelididae > Elephantulus > Elephantulus edwardii. The sequence continues at coordinate 1,647,077 of NW_006399936.1, read as the reverse complement.
CAAGGGCAGAGGTTGCTATGTGAAGGTGGGGCTTAAATTTCAAGGACCTGAGATTTAACTCCTGTATGTGGGGCTTGGTTGCTGCAGGCAAAACTTAAGTCTAGCGGGGATTTGCAGAGCTACCAAGGTGGGGTGTAGAGGTCCAGAGCTGAGGAATGCCTACCTGAGACTTTCTCCTTCCTTCAGCCCCAGATCCTGACCTGGAGTCCACATCAGCCCCACCAACGTCCAGCCTTTTACGTCCCCGCCTCAGTCCCTGGGGCTTGGCCCCCCTCTTCCGTTCCGTCCGCTCAAAGCTGGAGAGCTTTGCTGACATCTTCCTCACACCCAACAAAGCCCCCCGGCCCCCACCCCCAACCCCTCCTATGAAGCTGGAGTTAAAGATTGCCATCTCAGAGGCTGAGCAGTCTGGGGCACCACAGGGCGCTGCATCTGTCAGTCCCCGGCCCCCTATCCGCCAGTGGCGGGCCCAGGACCAGAGTTCCCCAGCACCACTCCCGAAGCCCTCCCTGGGCCGAAGCCACTCCTGCCCTGACTTAGGGCCCCCTGGGCCAGGTTCCTGCACTTGGCTGCCTGTCCCACCCCAGCCAAGTCGGTCTCGACCCCGGCGACATACCGTGGGTGGAGGAGAGATGACCCGAGTTCCACCACCCCCTCGGCCCTGTCTCCGGAAAGAAGTGTTTCCACTGGGAGGAGTGGGATCCTCCACGCCCCTCAGCACATCTTGCTCATCCACTGCGCCCACTTCCTCCTTCTCCGAGCCCACAGAGTCCAGGCAGTGCTCTCGGTAAACCTCTCATTGAGCCCTGGCATAGGTCGGCCCAGCGTCTTTTCATAGTACTCAGTGGACAGGAAGTGGGGCTGCTACACTTGTGACTGTTACTTGTCTCTGAGGCTTGACCTTCTCCACAGGTTGGGCTCATCCCAGAGGAAGGAATCAAGGGCCTCGGAGGTCCAGGTTCTTTCAGATCCTGAGACCAAGGTAGGAACACAGGAGAGGGGTGGTTTGCCTAGTGGAGGCCTAAGTAAGCCCTTCTCACATTCTCACCCTCTGCCCCCATTTCTGCAGCCCATAGGGAAGGTTTCTCGATTTAGAATACGAAAGACACCAGCCCGGTCTCAACTCAACCTCACACCAATGGGGTTGCCTCGACCCGTCAGGTGAGAGGCATAATGCCCATGTTGATTTCTTGGCCAAACATGTGGACTTAGAGCCCTGCTCAGTGCCTTTGTTAGGGATCACAGGCCAGCCTTAGAGTATACCATTTAGAAGCATGTGTGTTGAACCTGGACCTGCTTGTCTTAAGTACTCCTGACTTGTCTAGGAAACTGGAATATATATCTAAGCCTTGCCCATTCATTTTGGGAGCTCTGATAGGTGCAGATCTTTAGACCCCCAAGTTTCTCAGTGGCCTCTGCCCTTTGCCCCTAGGTTGAACAAGAAGGAGTTTAGCTTGGAAGAAATTTATACCAACAAGAATTACCAATCACCCACAACCAGGAGGTGAGAAACTGTGAGGGTTTAGGGGTGGTGCAGGGAAGACTGGAACTGGGGCCACACTGGTGACCAGCATCCCTCCTTGCCTGGCCCAGGACCTTTGAGACAATCTTTGAGGAGCCCCGGGAACGCAACGGAACTCTGATCTTAACCAGCTCAAAGAAACTACGGAGGGCTGTAGAGTTTCGGGACAGCAGCCTTCCTCGCTCCCGGCGACCCTGCCGAGGAGTTCGTGCTGCAGCCAGCAGGACCCTTTCTTCCAACCTGACTCCTAACCCAGACGTGGGACCCCTTCTGCAGCAGCGGCTGGAGGAGCTGGATGCCTTACTCCTGGAGGAGGAAACTGATGGGGAGCATCCCCACAGGACCTAGGAGTTCCAGCTAGTTGTTCATCCGTCCGCCCATCCATCCATCCATCCATCCATCCATCCAACCATCCTGGAATAGGGAAAGCTGCCTGAGGGCAGTGAGGGGGTTTTGGGTTTTTTTTCCTTTATATTTCTAGTAAAGTTTTCGATATGTTTCTGATTCTGTTGTATGTCTCTGACCAAGTTTCAGAGTGATGGGTAATATCAGCTGATGTTTTCTACTTTGGGCCCAAAAGGACTGGAAAATGTGGGCAAGGCACCACAAGATTCTGTCTCTACGTGAGCATTCAGTGTGGACACTTAGCAATCTGTTCCAGGTGATGCTGTGACTCTTGTAAGTAGACTCTGGGTAGAAACAGAGTTCTTTTATATCGAGATTGAAAGACCTGATCAAATGGCACTCAATTCCGCCTGTCATGCTGAGCAGGATATCTGCTGCTGGATTCATGGGCTAAGAGTAATTGTTGTGCACCATCAAGTCGAAATTGACCCATACCTGATCCTCCAGCAGGTTTTCAGACAAAGTAAATCGCATGAGAAGAAACTTTCCCACTTTTTCTACCAAGTGGGACACCTGGTGGACTCGGAACCGTGTGCCTTTGGTTTGCAGCACAGCTCCTTACCACCAGGCCATCAGGGTTTCTTTAAGAGTATTTAGCCTTAATAAAGCACCCAACAGCCTGTACGTATACCTCCGAGGAGCAATTTTAGAAAGATGAACGTCAATGCGTTGTTCATACTGAAAGGACAACCCAGGAAGTCAGGCCAAAACTTCACATCCTTTATAACTTAGATGTTAAAAGCACAGGCACTGGAGCTGGCTGCTGGAGTCCAAACCCCTGCTGGGGAACTTATTTGTGTGTCTCTTCCTGTCTCTATAAAATGGAGCTATTAGTCCCTTGTTTCTGGGTGCTTTCCAGTGGGCAGTGACTCATAGCTGTCCCTCCAGCGAGTTTTCAGAGGCAGTAAATCGCATGGGAGAAAATGGCCCCTCCTTCTCCCACGGAGCAACTGGTAGACTCGAACCCCGTGCCTATGGGATTACAGCACAGCTTCTAATCACTAAGCCACCAGAGCTCCTTTTAACAAAATTAGGTACTGCATGAAAGGGTGCCAGGTGCACAAGTGGGATTTCTCGATTGTAGCGCGTGGAGACGCAAAGCCTGACAATCCTCCGGTCAGTAACGGGCGTCCGCTTTCTTGCAGTCGCTCTGGCTGCCAGCTCGCGGCGCGCTCCAGGTCCACCGCACAGCGGAGCGATTCGGCAGAGCTGCCAACTGAGTGACGCTACGACCGCGCGCGCCTGCGCGAGACGCCCGCCGGCCGGTGGGCTAAGCCAGGCGGCGGAGAGCGACGACCTCACCAGCTGTCCAGCAGACGCTTCCGCAGCCGTGCGCCGCCCAGCGGCCAACCGCCCCCGAAGACTCGCGCACTGTATCCCAACCCCCGTCCCTACGTCATTAGAAGACTGACCAATCAGCAACAGGCAGGAAGAGGCGGGGCTTTCTCCCCAATAACCTACTTTTAACCACTTAAGTCACAAGACTTGGAGGGCGGAGCCTAATGTGCTACATACCCAATCCGAGACTTGAGGGTTGTTACATATTGCCCACTTCCCTGATCTTAACTCAGCCCTTCATTTTGACGTAAATTCCTGAACCTATCAACGACTGTGGGAGGGGGGGTAGCACGAAGGGGAGGGAGCAGAGAGAGGAAGGAGGCGTAGGCTGAGGCGGAAGAGGGAGGAGGGGTAGGGAAGTCCAGGCGGAGAAGAGGCCCAAGACTCCAAAGAAGACAACAGGAGAGTGTGCTGGAGCTTCTCCGCTGCCTGACGACCGCCCTGGACCCCTTAACACACAAGTCAGAGGCAGAAGACAAGACTTTTATGTCGGTAGACGGCGAAGCTTTTACCGTCACCGTTGCCTCACATCCGGGACTTTGGAGGGTTGGCCCCCGCGGCCCCGCCCCCCCTCACGCCTTTCATGGCGACCGAAGGCGGAGGCTGGAGGAGTTGGGCACGGAGGAGGCCCCTTTAAATCTCCTTAAAGGGGTGGCCATTGACTCGGCAGACACCGACGCCAGCCTTAAAGGGGAAGCCGCTGGACAGAAGCTGACAAACGGAGAACTGTTGTTGGAAGAACTGGGGCGAGTGAGGTTTCTAACCTCGTTCCCCCTCCACGCAAAAAAAGTCCTTTAAACAGCTTAAAGGGGAAGTCGCTCGTGGACGACTGGGAACTTACTCCCGATTCCTTAAAGGGGCGGCCTGCTGTGAGGCGGACCCTGGACTCCTTAAAGGGGAGGCCTCTTTTAGCCGGAGGACTTGAGACACTTTTAAAGGGGAGGTGAGCGTTTCGGGGCGAGCTTTCGGCCCCTTTTAAAGGGGTGGCCCTTCCTCTTCCTCGGGGAGACTTGCCTCGACCCCCTGGCAGGGGGCGGCCACCGCACCAGGCCAGCCGGACACCGCCGGGTCGTCTTAAGGGGGCCGGGGGCTGGACTATTTGAGGCCTCGCCTTAAAGGAACGACCGCCCCGTTTTCGCCGCCGCGGCCCCGCCGGCCCCCCGGGGGGGCCCCTCGGGCTTGCGGGCCCGGGGGCGGCGCCGGTTCTCCGGGCCTTGGCCTTGGGGCAAGCTCAGGGCCGGCGGATCCTGCTCGAAAAGGGAAGCCGTGGCCCTCTCGTCCCTGTGCAGCCGTCAGCGCCGCTCCTGCGACCCCGGGCCTACGGACAGGCCGCTCCGGGCCCCGCCGCCTCCGGATGCGGCGCTGAGGGCGGTCGTCATGGAGACGGCAGCGGCCGCGGCTCCGGGTCCGGGCTGGGCCGCCGAGGGGGAG
>NW_006399936.1:1641408-1642246 GCF_000299155.1 Elephantulus edwardii | reverse complement strand
AGCCCTGGTCGTCGGCTTCGTCCGCAGAGCGGCCCGGGGGCCCGAGACGGCGGCGGCCCCGACCCAGGCCTCGGCCCCCGCGACCCCGAGCTCGGAAGCGGCCTGCCGGCTCGGGGAGCCGCGGCGAGGAAGAGGAGGAGGAGGGGGCCCCCGACGACGGGGAAGCTGAAGAAGAGCCCGAGGAGGAGGAAGAGGAGGAGGAGGAGGACTTGATCGATGGCTTCGCTATCGCCAGCTTCGCCAGCCTCGAGGCCTTGCAGGTGGGGCCCGCGGGGCGAGGGAGCTTTGGGGGGACCTGGGAAAGGGGGGGCAGCGAGGAGGTCAGAGCGCCCAGAGTGGGTGGAGTGGAGGGGGGAAGGCTGGCACCCCAAACCAGAGCAACCGGCTCCTCTGGACAGCTCCGTGCCCCACCCTGGGGTGGGAGGAGGTCGAGCCGGTCCCCGGGGACCCGCCAGGTTGCCCAAGCCGAGAGGCACTTTGGCAGCCCGGTCACCTCCGGAGAGGCCGCCGGCCGGCCTGCCTCCACCCACCTCCGCCTCCCCTCCTCCCCCGCAGAAGGACGCCTCTCTTCAGCCCCCAGAGCGACTGGAGCATCGGCTGAAGCATTATGGGAAGCGGAAGAGGGGGGGCTCCAGTGGGGCCACCGGGGAGCCAGGGGACAGCTCGGATCGGGAGCCTGGCCGGCCCCCCGGGGATCGGGCCCGAAAGTGGCCCAATAAGCGGAGAAGGAAAGAGGTGAGCTCGCCCTGGATTCCCAGCCCGCCAGCGAGTACATCCTGCAGAGAGGGGCCTCTTGCATCACCCCTGCCGCTGCCCCAGCCCCTGACCCGGGGGGGGG
>NW_006399936.1:1613421-1641308 GCF_000299155.1 Elephantulus edwardii | reverse complement strand
GGGGGGGGGGAGCAGGGACCCGTCCTAGTGGCCGAGGGGCAGAGAGGGGCACTAGGCTCCAGCTTCCGACACGTTAGTCCACGCTCAGCCTTCCTAATCTGCTTTGGACCAGCACTAAGCCTGCCTCGAACATGTTGACAATTGAGAGATGCCTCCAAGGGCTTAAAGGAGTTGAATCACCGGAGATGTGAGCGAGTGGAACGTGGTCCCTGCCCTCCCCTCGAGGTGGTGACAGTCTGGCAGGGGGAAGAAGTAGTTAGCAGACACCCAGAGTGGAACCTGAGAAGTTCCCGAAGGCAGAGAGCTGTGAGAGATGCTACAGAAACCCACATGAGGAAGCCTCCTCACTGCCTGGAAGAGGGGGGTGTGGTGTGGTGAGGGAAAGCCCCCTAAGATGTCATAGCGAGGGACAGTAAGAAGGCATTTACTAGGAGGGTAAATGGATCCAGGTTGTTTTGTACAAGAGCACAGAGACTTGAGTCTGTGAAGTATGGGGGTGGGAAGTAAGCAGAAGTGTTGAGAGTAGTTGTCAAGGGGCCTTGGGTGCCTTGCTGGGGATTTTGGACTTTATCCAAAGGCCTTGCCCATCAGCCTCCCTCACCTCTGGACTCTGGTCTTTCTCAGGCCTCGTCCCGACACTCTCTGGAAGCTGGATACATAGTAAGTGCTGTGGGCCTCTGCGGGCACCTCCCCTCTCATGCCCTCTCTGAAAGTCCCCTCTACCCTGGGCCCTGCTTCTCTCCTCTCTTGTGACACTTCTGTCTCTCCTCCTCTCCAGTGTGATGCAGAAAGCGATCTGGACGAGAGGGTGAGTAGGGGCCAGAGGTTGTCCACGTGCAGTGTCACCATTTGTCAAGTGGGTTACGGTTTAAAGGAACCACAAGTGCACCAGACACAGCCCCCTCCTGCGTGGGAGATGGGTTCATTGACTCAAGATTAGGTTTTTAGGAGGGAAGGACAGGGATTGTGAGGTTAGGTGACTTTTTTCTTTGGTGGCTGAACCTGGTTGACTAAGGAATGGAAGGCCTGTGTCTTGCTGTGCCATCTTCTCCGGTGCCCTCACAGCTCCCAAAAGTTCTTGTGGATGTGCTCGCTTTGGCAGCACATATACTAAAATTGGAACGATACAGAGAAGATTAACATGGCCCCTGCGCAAGGATGACACGCAAATTCGTGAAACGTTCCATATTTAAAAAAAAAAAAGTTCTTGTGGAAATCTAGAATTAAACTCAATTTCTCTTTAGAAATTCAAGCTGCAGAGCTGAGCTAGTCCTGGAGAGATCATAGGTCAGGGACTGAGTAGCGACCGTATAGCATGACAGTGCAGAGTCGTTGTGGTCAGTAGAGAACCTGTCCTATAAAAGGTGTGTTTCAGTTTATGGTCAGTTAGCTTTGAGATAACATGTCGTAGTAGTTACTTCTCTATCTCTTCACTGTCTGTAGGTAACTAAATTTGAACTCCTTGATGTTTTGTCTTGTCTATGTTTTAAAAGTAATTTTTTAAAGGCACCGTGGTAGCGTAGCATGTTGGCCTGTGAACTACCATGTCAGTGTTTCAAATCCACGGCCTGCTCCACAGGAGAGCGATGAGCAGTCTTCTGTACCAAAACCTGATGGAGAGGCTCTCTAAGTAGGAATCGACGCAATGGCAGTGGTTTTAGGTTAGACGGGACATTGGTGAATCACAGAGTTCACGTACACCTAAAAAGGGCCACTGCTGTCTAATGCTGAGTTATTAGCGTGTCAGAACGGGGTTCATTGTTAAGATTTTTACACAAATTGTTTTTGGAGCCTTTGTTAGCATTTCTGAAGTAGGCGGTGCTTTCTGATGCTTTCTTTCATTTACCTTGATTTCATTCTTCTGTACTGCCAGATCGTGGACTAGGCCACTCTACCTTTTCTTCCTAACACAGGCTCTTTGGAGCACTGAGGTCTGAAGGACTTTAGCTAAGCTCGTGTGATAGACTTGGCCATTGGCCCTAGTTTCTGACAGGTGCCAGACACTGTCCTCTTGGGTGGGATCCTGGGCTGACCAGAAGCTGACCCTGTCACTACTTTTCTTTCTTAGGTCTCCGATGATGACCTTGACCCTTCCTTTACTGTCTCAACCAGCAAAGGTTGGTCCCAAGGGCCAGGGCTAGAGATAAAGGAGGGAACTTGGGTGAACATGGGACTCAACTGAGCATGTCTGTCCTCCCACCCTCATAGCCTCGGGCCCCCATGGCGCCTTCAATGGGAACTGTGAAGCAAAACTCTCTGTGGTCCCTAAAGTGTCGGGCCTGGAGCGGAGCCAGGAACAGCCCCCAGGGCCCGACCCGCTGCTAGTGCCTTTCCCCCAGAAGGAACCACCGCCTCCACCAATCCCTCGGCCTCCTGCTTCACCCCCTGCGTCCCTGCCAGCCACTCCCAGTCTGCCACCCCCACCCCAACCCCAGCTGCAGCTTCGGGTCTCGCCCTTTGGCGTCCGCACTTCTCCCTATGGCAGCAGCCTGGACCTCAGCACTGGCAGGTGAGTCGCCCATGGTTTGATCTTGTCGCCAAAGACGTGGTCGTATCGGCACCAACCCCTGCGATCTGTGATCTAGACACAGGCTACTACTACCTGTGGGATGTGACTTGAAACGAGATTCTGACACAGAAAAATTGATGAGACTCTGAGTGAAAGATACTGAGATTACAGCGTCAAATGCTGGGGAATCTGTTTTCTACATTTTCCAGTTCTCTTTGTTGATGGAACCTTTTTTCAAGGCACATCTGCTGTGGTGGTGTTCTTTAGGACATGCTTTGGGAAACTTTGACATGCTGCAAAGTGCCAGCTTGGGTAGCAGTCAGACCTGGATTCAGATACTAGCTCTACTGCTTCCTGGCACTGTGGGTCCTTTCTGTGAAATGGAGGAAATGATAGTACTTTTGTACTAAAGCTGTTGTAAGGATTGACTCGGCATTAATGCCATGTTTGCCAAAGTGTTTACAAAGCGGGGCAGGACATAAGGTGACTTCAGCTTTTTCAGAACAAACGTCTTTCAGTCGTCATGTGTTAGTTTTTATGTGTTTTAGAAAAAGACTTCAACTTCTTGACGTGTTGTTTTTTTAGAGTGAGCCCAGGTAGAAAAAGATTTATGATCCAAAACAGTTATAAATAAAATTTAGTTAAGAAAAACGCCCATTACACAGGTGCTTACAAGGGTGTGGCGGCAATTGGGAAGGTGATTGTGAAATGGTGGAGTAGTAAGTAAAGCCAGTGACAGCTCATGGGTTACAGTAAATGCTCACTTAATGGATAAGAATTACTGACACCACTGCTATCGCTGTTATCCTTGTAGTTTTCATTATTATTGGAAAAACAAAGGCTCAGAGAGGGTCAGTGACTTGCTCCAAGTGACCCAGGGTATTAATGGCAAGATGGGCCTAGAATGTGGGTCTTCTGATTCCCAGGCCAGGACAGCGTGGTATTGCTTCCACTCTTGAAGGGTGCAAACCCTTTGGTCTACTGCAGTTACGCATCAAAGTGGATGACATGTTTTGTGCTGTGGTTGAGTCAGAAAAGAGAAAGTCATGTGACTGGAGACGTCAGAGGCAGTTTTGTGGAAGGAAACCTAGAAAGGGAGAAGGGCATGTTGGGTGTGGGAGGCACTTCAGCCCAAAGATGGGTTCCCTGGGTGGGGATGGAGGTTCTGGAGTCCGGTTCTGCCGCCTCCTATGCTGGAGAATCAGGGTCAGGGTATCACCCAGGCTTCTGACCTCTTCCCGTCAGAGCTGCTCCCAACCCCTTCACTCATCTCCCCACTTCTCTCCCCAGCTCTTCACGGCCGCCCCCCAAGGCCCTGGCCCCTCCCGTGGCTCAGCCTCCCCCCTCATCATCCTCTTCGTCCTCTTCCTCCTCATCTGCCTCCTCCTCGTCCGCGCAGCTCACCCACCGGCCCCCAACGCCCTCACTGCCCCTGCCTTTGTCCAGTCACAGCTTCCCTCCCCCTGGACTGCGACCCCCACCACCACCCCACCACCCCTCCTTGTTTTCCCCTGGCCCCACCCTGCCTCCACCCCCACCCCTGCTGCAGGTGCCAGGGCACCCTGGGGCCTCAGCGGCTAACGCCCTTTCTGGTGAGTTTGGGGTCCTGGCTGGGGGGTGGGGGACCATGACCCTGGGCTCAGGCCCATTTGGCTCTGGGGCAACTGGACCTTAGCAGGTAGCAGGGCTTGAGGAGGGAGCGGCACCAGGCCAGAAGGGAAGGCCAGTCACCTGGGCTTAAGGAGGCTGACAGCATGGCAACAGACGTTAAAAGCCTTTCTCCCCTCCCCTCCCACAGAGCAGGACCTGATCGGCCAGGACCTGAACTCTCGCTACCTGAATGCCCAGGGTGGCCCCGAGGTGGTGGGGGCAGGGGGCTCAACCCGGCCCCTCGCTTTCCAGTTCCACCAGCACAACCACCAGCACCAGCACACCCACCAGCACACCCACCAGCACTTCACCCCTTATCCCCCGGGCCTGCTGCCACCCCATGGCCCCCACATGGTGAGTGCACTAGGCAGGTGATGAGGCTCAGAGGCCTTGGTGGGGGGCTGACTGCCAGGGGAGGCCCACGGTCCCTGGCTAGCAGCTTACTCTTTACCTTTCTTTCCTAGTTTGAGAAATATCCAGGAAAGATGGAAGGCCTTTTCCGACATAATGTGAGTGTGTTTGTGTGTGTATGTGTGATAGGAGGGCATGATCACATTAATGTGTATAGCCCTGATTGGCGGGGTCAACTTCATTTTCAATAAAAGAGCCTTGAGCCTGGGAGAGCTCTGTGGAGGGTTTTAAATGAAGAGGACCGAAGGGCAGATGGATGGGCTACATTTCCACTCGGACCTGGACTAGTCCCTATCTCTCCACAGCCATACACGGCCTTCCCTCCCGCAGTGCCCGGCCTACCTCCGGGCCTCCCGCCGGCTGTCTCCTTTGGCTCCCTGCAAGGGGCCTTCCAGCCCAAGGTGAGTTCCCATCACCACCTCCCACTCGCTGCAAACCCAGTCATCCACCCACATACCTCTTCCCTTCCATCCTCCTGCCCTCCCTTCACAACTCCGATTTCTCCAGAGCCATGCTCCCTCCCCAGCTTGTCCTCTGGCTTGGTTCTAGACCCCTTTATTTGTGTGAGACCAGCTTTCCTGATGATCCCTCCACTTCCCTTTCCCAGAACACGAACCCTGAGCTGCCACCAAGACTGGGGCCAGTGCCAAGCGGGCTCCCTCCAAAGGGGACACAGGTGAGGGGGTGATCAGGCAGGTCCTAGGGGAGCTGGAAAGTGTGTAGAAGGGAAGCAGGAATGAGTTTAGGAGAGAGAATTCCTAATCTTAAGTCTCCTACATGTAGTCAGAAATGTCTTAGGTGTCTAATGAGAGAAGATTTCTAGAAATTAGAGTTCCCAGCATAAGAAATAGGAGTTATATGATGTATTCCGTAAATACTGGTTCTATTAGGTTTTTTAAAAACTTCGAAGTCATAGAATCTTGTTTTCAAATAGCATCATACAAACAACATCACAGAAAGCTCTACTTCTAAAACATTGTACATGGAATCAATCTCCCTTCCCACTTAAGCATGTGCGACAGCCTTAAACCTCAGTTCTAGCAACTGAAAGGGATTCTGAAAAGAAGAGTGAGGTTTGCTAAAAACTGCAATGTTTTATCTCTTTGTATAGTAGTTAGTTGAGTTTGCCTATTTGGTGGAGTTGGGTTTTTTTAATTTCATTTTATACTGGTCAGCATACAAAGTTCATAAAATTCATATACATTGTTTTTTCACACCAGACCTTTCTCCTTTACCAGTCCCTCCTTCCACCCATCAAATTCTGCAACCCAATGTCTAAGCATCCCCTGCTTGGGTCCTCATAATGATCCTATACAATATACAGTATTTATTTTTATGAGACTGAGTTTGTTCACTTAGCATACATAATGTTCTCTAGTTCTTCCCATGCTATGTAGTAATTTACAAAATCATTGCTGTTTGCTTGTTATCCAGTATAGCTCCATTTTAGAAAATTGCTCTTATTAGAATGGCTTCTTGAGTCTTTTCATGTATTTTTTACTGGGATAGCAGTTTTGATTGAAAAGCCTGCTGCCTTCCCTGCCTTCTAACCCTCACTCCTCTCCAGCCCTCGTTGCAGGGCACCTCCCTAGGACACAGCTCAGAAACCTGGCCTAGAAATTGTGGAAGGAGTGTTTTGGCACCAGCGGGGGGTGGGGGGACGGCATACAATGTCTTGGTAGGAGTTTGATGTCTGGGTGCTACAGCTGTGAGGTACCCGCATCAGTACACAGGTCTGAATTCCTCCGTTATTTCCTCTGCCACCCCCAGATCCCTGACCATTTCCGGCCACCTTTGAGGGTGAGTTTGACAAAGACCACAGGCTGCATGAGGCTGGGGGATTGGTCAGAGTGGGGGAAGTCTTACTTGGGAAAGAGAGGCTTAAGACAGGACAACTAGATGCAGGGCAGCAGAGAGTGAAAGACTTTGCCTGGGTTCAGCTCTAACTGGCCAGTGAACTTTGAGAAAGACAGCGTATCTCTCTGAGCCTCGGTTTCCTAGGCTCTAAAATGGGTTTAGTCGTCCACTGGTTGTGGGGAGAATGAAAGGGGATGGTACAGCAAGGCATGGAGGAAATGATGAATAAACATTCTTTCCTTCCCTTTTATTTGGTCATTCTTCTGGGACGCCAGAAACCAGGAAAGTGGTGTGCCATGCACGTTCGCGTGGCTTACATGATCCTGCGACACCAGGAAAAGATGAAGGTACTGGGGCCAGAGGATCGGGATGAACGGACTGGGGCGGGGTTGGGGGATGGGGGTGCAATCATACACCTTCCGCTGTGCTTTGCAAAATTTTAACCAGAAACATTCCGTCTTGTCCCTATCAATGTGTGAATAATTATACTATCAGTGCCTCAGTTCGCTAATTAGGGGGAGGTTCAGAGAAGGCTCTAAAAGGCAGACTCTCGATGCCCAGACACCTCTTTGGCACCCCCCTAGCCAGCCCTGGTGGGAGCTCTGGATGAACGAGCCTGTGCACAATTGTCTCTTTACTCACTGCCCTTCCCTGTGTCTCCATGTAGGGTGACTCCCACAAGCTTGACTTTCGGAATGACCTCCTGCCCTGCCTTCCAGGGCCCTATGGGGCCCTGCCCCCTGGACAGGAGCTCTCCCACCCAGCCTCCCTCTTCACTGCGACTGGTGAGTCTGGCCAGCCCCCTTGGGTCCTGAGGTTCCCTGTCTAGAGCCCAATGCCCACCTTGTACCCACTCAGCCTTATGGAACATCCAACCTCTCTTCCCCAGGTGCCGTCCATGCTGCAGCCAACCCTTTCACGGCAGCTCCCGGGGCCCACGGACCCTTCCTGAGCCCCAGCACCCACATTGGTAAGAGCCAAAGGCAGATTGGGTAACCCAGGATTTGTCCTTGCCTTCTGTGAATTCAGACCTGACAGGGAGTTGGAATTGAGGGGTCACTGTAATTTCACTTGCTTTGTGACCTGGGGAATTTATTTGCTCTAAGCCTGGATGTCTTCATCTCTAACATGGGGTAGGGAAAACTAGGATGCTTTCTGGTCTTTTTCAACTCAGAGATTATATCGGAAATAGCTAGTCATGGGGTTGGTTGCCATATGAGAGAGCAGGGTGGAGGGAGGCTGTTAGGTGCAAGGGAGAGCTTGATTGTGGGGTTCTCAGCAAAGTTCTTTACAAGATTTCACCTGGTGTCCACTGGCTTCAGTAGGCAAGAAGATTTTGAACTGAGGACAAGGGGAAAGGTTTTCTGGCAGAGGAAGTTGGGGAAGTCTTCATGGAGGGGTAGGTTAGTTATGTCTGGTGATGGGTACGTGAAGTCAGGATCGAGCCAGGAAAAGCCTTGCGTGTCAGGCAGGGAAAGCCATCAGAGGCTGAGGTGAGCTGCACATGTAGAGGAGGGATCTGGGTGGTCAGGATTAGAGGAGAGCTTGATTTAAGTCAGAAATGCTCTGAGTTGGGATCCTGGTGGCAATGACAAAATGACCATTAGCAAGTCACTTCACCTCTCCCAGTCACTTCCTCCTCTTTAAGTGGGAACATCCTGTCTTCTTCCTAGGATTTGTTTTGAGGTTAAATGACAAGTCCAGGCTCAGCATCTTGCCTGGTCAGAGACGTTCTCAGCACAGTTGTTGAAATCAGGCAGCCAGAGGCTCAGCTTACTGACCTGCTGTCTCCTTGCCAGCCCTTGGTGCTTGTCAGCATGAGCTGCCCAGTCTCCTGACTGCCCCCTGTCTCCCACAGATCCCTTTGGGCGTCCCACAAGCTTCGCCTCCTTGGCTGCACTCTCCAACGGGGCCTTTGGAGGCTTGGGCAGCCCCACATTCAGTGAGTCGGGTGAGGGGGTGCTGAGAAACCAGGGTCATGTGCCCAAAGAGGGGGCTACTTGAGTGGGGCTTCCCTTTCCTGGCCCCAGTCACGCTCTCCTTTGCCTTCTTCCTAGACTCTGGTGCCGTTTTTGCCCAGAAAGAAAGCCCAGGGGCCCCGCCAGCCTTTGCCTCCCCTCCAGACCCATGGGGCCGCCTGCACCGCAGTCCTCTGGCCTTTCCTGCTTGGGTCCGGCCCCCTGAGGCTGCCCGGACACCAGGCTCCGACAAGGAGCGGTCTGTGGAGCGCAGGGAGCCGTCCATCACTAAGGAGGAGAAGGACAGGTAAGCCTCTCCCTCCCTGCGTTCTCTGGCCTGCACCCTAACGCACTCTGCCCGCTCACAGGCCTCTGTTGTCTCCCCAACACCTGCTGCCCAGGGACCTCCCCTTCTCAAGGCCACAGCTCCGAGTTTCTCCTGCTACCCCCAAGGCCCGGGCTGGTGAGGAAGGGACCAGGCCAGCCAAGGAGTCCGTGCGGGTAAAGGAAGAGCGAAAGGAGGAGGCTGCCAGTGCAGCCGCCGCTGCCGCTGCTGCAGCCGCCGCTGCCGCTGCTGCAGCCGCAGCTACTACTGGGCCTCAAGGCCTTCACCTGCTGTTTGAGAGGCCCCGGCCACCTCCCTTTCTGGGCCCTAGTCCACCAGAGCGCTGTGCTGGGTTCCTGGAGCCAACCTGGTTGGCGGGGCCCCCACGCCTTGCTAGACCACCCCGATTTTATGAGGCAGGTGAGGAGCTGACGGGACCAGGGGCTGTGGCTGCTGCACGCCTCTATGGTCTAGAACCTGCCCATCCCCTGCTATATAGCCGCTTGGCTCCTCCGCCACCACCTGCCACAGCCCCAGGAACCCCTCATCTTCTCAGCAAGACTCCACCAGGAGCCCTGTTAGGGGCACCACCTCCTCTTGTGCCCGCCCCCCGCCCCAGTTCCCCACCCCGGGCCCCTGGCCCTGCCCGGGCTGACAGGTGAGGGAAGGGCTGGGGCGGGGGACAGGGCTCCATCCCTCCTTTCCTTTAGATAAGACCCTAAGGTTGAGATTTCAACCCAGGGCTGGAGGGCAAAGGTCCTGACCTCACCAGCCATCTCTGAGGTCATGGATCCAGGAGCAGAAGCCCCGACCACCACGACATCAAAGATCAGATGGACCGTGGGGTCACTGGGAGGGTAGAGGTCACAGACCTCTAGACAGAGCAAGAGGGGAGTGTGCGAGTGAGTGAGAGTGTGTGTGTGTATGTATGTATATGTATACAAGAGAGTGGGGGTCATTTCAGAGGTTATAGCTCATGATCTCCTGAGGTGCATCATCACCCCCTCTGAGGGCCCCTAGGCCCTTGGCCTGCCTCCCCAAGGGCTCACTAAGCCAGAGGCCAAAGTGCCCCTCCTCCCCTTCACCTACCACCCAAGTCTTCATGCCCTCTCAGGGCTGAGGGAAGAGGGGCTACAGGAAGGGGGGTTCCATGTACATATTTATCTCCCCTTCCACATAGCCCCCCAGACCTTTTGTACATTTTTACAGGGGTGCCCCTCCCAACAACCCCACTTCCTGGTTAATTAAATCCTCAGACTGGTGCTGTGTTCCTAGCCTCTGGCCTCTCTGTGGGGGGGTAGGGGACTGCAGGGCAAAGAGCCGGGAAGGGACAGGCAGGAACTCAGGGCTTGCCCCTGGGAATGTGGGGTCTAGCAGGAGGTGGACCAACAAGGGAAGGAACCTAGGCTGGAGAGAAGGGCAAGTAATACCTGCTTCGCTGACAGCCCAGGCCTTCCTGTTTGCTCCTGTTAACTCTGTGTCCCCATCCTCAAAGCTCAACCTCTTAAGCCTCAGACTCCACTTCTTATTGCCTCAGTTTCACCCCCACCCCATCTCCAAGTGCCCCCAGGACTCCTGGGCCCTGCACCCCAAAATCCTGTTTCTCAGAACCCTGCCCCAGGCTCAGAGGGGCCAGAGAAGGTCACCATGTACCACACACCAAAGAAAGGGGTGGGCAGCACAGACCACTGTGTTCAGCAGCCTCTCGCAGCAGCAGACACCCCTGGGCTGGGACCCACCCTAAAAGGCAGGGGTCAGTGGAACAACCTAACTGTTGACTTTTTCCCCGGTGGGGCTTATTCTGTAACATTACTTGTGGATATTTATATAAAAATGAGTGTTACAATAAGGCCCCCTGGCTCCTCTTTCGGTGTGTTTGGGTCATCTGGGTTGAGTTGGGCTGGGTCATGGTGGAAGGTTGGGATGAGGACTGCCAATAAGCCTGGAGACGATCCCTCGGAGATGACCTTCTTAACTGACAGATGCCCCACAATCCTACCCCCCAGAGGGTACCGCTATTAACTGGTAGCTGTAGAATCTTCAGTTAGTTCTGCCAGTTATTAGTGAGTTAGTTGGAGTGCTGAACATGGAAAGCGGTCAGGATTTCACTTTATTAAGATTCAGACAGTACAAAAATAATGTTGTACAAAACATTCCATTTTCCCTCTACCTGCAAACCTGCTCAACCTTTACTATGCTCTCCAAAGTAACCACCTGACGTAGTAACTTACGCAAGCATGGACATAGTTTAAAGAACTAGAATTGTAAGACATACTCATTATAAAAGACTTGACATACAGAAATATAGGGCAAAAGGAAAATACTCCATAGTCTCAACCACTAGAGATGATGATTCTTAATTGACAGATGCCCTACAAACCTCCCCCTCGGAGTTGACCGTGGTTAATTGGCAGGTGTGTATTCTTCAGTTAGTTTTGGCTTAAAATACATTAAAATGTTGTTATGTGCCATCGAGTCATTTGCAACTCATAGCAACCCTATATACAATAGCCCTAAACTCTGCTCTGTCCTGTGCCAATCGCACTGTCTCTGACACTCCTATCCCGATTACCCAGTCACTGAATCAATCCACTTCATAGAGGGCCTTCCCCTCTTGCGCTGTCCCTCCACCCTCCCAAGCACGATGTCCTCCAAGGCCTGGTCTCTCCTCACAACATGTCCAAAGTATGTTAGACGGAGCCTCAGAATCCTTGCCTCCAAGGAGCCACCCACTTTAACCCTTTCCAGGACAAATCTGTTTGTTTTCCTGGCAGTCCATGGTATTCTTAATACTCTTCTCCAGCACCACAGCTCAAAGGCATCAGTTCTCCTTCTATCCTCTTTGGTCATTGTCCAACTCTCTGATGCATAACAAGTGATTGTGAAGACCATGGCCTGTATCAAATGCACCTTAGTCTCCAGGGAGACACCATTGCTCTTCAGTACTTTGGAGAGGTCCCTAACAGCAGATTTTCCCATGGCAATGCGCCTTTTCATTTCCTGGCTACTGGTGCCAAGACTGTTGACTGTGGAGCCAAGCAAACTAAAGCTGTGTACAATCTCAATCTCTTCACCATCCATCCTGATGCTGCCAGTTGGTCCAGTGGTGAGAATCTTTGTCTTCTTGACATTGAGCCTCAATCCATATTGGAGGCTGCAGTCCTTGACCCTCTGCAGCAGGTGCTTCAGGTCCTCTTCAGTTTCAACAAGCAGGGTTGTGTCATCTGCATAACGCAGATTTTTGATAAATCGTCCACCAATCTTGATCCCCCATTTCTCCTCTTAGAGCCCAGCCTCCCGGATACTCTGTTCTGCATATAGGTTGAAAAGGTATGGAGATAGGATGCATCCCTGACGTACGCCCTTCCCAATTTTGAACCATGCAGTGTTCTCTTGCTCTGTTCTGACGACTGCCTCCTGGTCCAAGTATAGGTTTCGCATTAGCACGATCAAGTGTTCTGGGATTCCTGTTCTCAGAGTCAGCCACAGTTTGTTATCCACACAATCAACTGCCTTTGCATAGTCAATGACACACAGACATTCCTCTGGTATTCTCTGCTTTCAGCTAAGATCCATCTAACACCAGCTACAATATCCCTAGTACCATGACCCTTTCTAAACCCAGCCTGGACTTCTGTTAGTTCTCTGCTGAAATGTACTCTGCAATTTCCTTTTTACACCTGATACTAATCTTTGATCTAACCATGAGTGGGGGGAATAAATCCCACAAGGAACTATTAAAGTGGGCTAGAAGTGACTGCATGTCCCCCCAGAATTAACAAGCTGGCTTTGTTCCATGTGCACACACTGTCTTAGGAAAGCTCCAGCCCATAGCTTTTGCTACCAGCACACACCCAAGACGAGGAAAAACCTAGATTGCTCTGACATGTTAGGAGCAAGTGGTGATGAGGTTATGTTTGGTTTACAGGCAATTCTTGTTTCCAACTTGGGAAAAATTGTAAAATCTGTGGGTGCTACCTCTCAAGACAGCAGTTGACCAAGCCGAGTCATGGCTGTGTCTGGAGATAGACCTCAGCTCTGGATTCCCACAGCCCCACTCCAATTCCCCTCCCCCCCAATTTTCTAATAGAGGAGCCACCACCACTAGTCACCTGCCTTTCTGGCCCATATGAGCATTTGAGAGTGGAACCAGGTATTTTCTACACGTACATCCAACCTCTCGTGTTTGTCTCTCAGCCACCTCAAATATCCCAAACTGGGTCATCTCCAAGATCTGTTGCTCCACCCCTCCCTTTCTCCATGTCTGTGTCACCAGCAAGTGTGCAAGTTGAAACCCTCTACTCGCCTCTTTCCTTACGTGACTTAGTGTCTGAGTTGCTTTTTATTATTTCAATTACTATTGAGTCATCACTGAACTAGTCAGGCGCTGACTAGCCAGGCACTGGACTAGCTAGGCTGCTGAGCAGGCAGGTAATCAAAGCCGAGTCCCAGCCCTACTGGCGTTGAGGGCCTACATGAAGAGAATCACAGAAGCTGCCTTTTTGAGAACTTGTCCTCTCAATCATCATACTCTGATTTAACTCACCTCTGACACTCGCTCAGGACTGCTGTTCAGGCAAAGGTGAAATGTTGCTTGTCTGTAGAAGGAAGAAAACAAAATTTTATCATAAAGAGACTGCTGTTAGGATATGCATTTCTTTGAATAAGCTTACTTAGCTATGCAATTGTGAGTGAGAATACTGAGCATTTCTGTGCCATGGTTTGTGAAATGGGTGAATTTTTTTAAAACTTTATTGCAAGATAATTCACATCCCATATAATTCACCCAGTCTTCTGTGACTGGCATCTTGTCGTCATGGTTGCAAGGTCCACCTTGAATTGTCTGTCATTATCCCATTCTTTTTTTTTATTGCCAAGTAATTTTCTATGATTGTTGTTGCTATGTGCCATTGAGTCACCTGCAACTCATAGCAATCCTATACATAAGAACTCTGAATCCCACCTTACCTGAACCAAGCTTACTGTCTGACACACCTACCCCTGTTGGTTGCCCCAGTTGCTGTGTCGATCCATCTCATCTGAGGTTTTCCTCCCCTCCACTGCCCCTCCAACCTTTCCAAGCATGATCTCCTCCTCCAAGGACTAGTCCCTTCTGTCCATGTGCCCAAAGTGTGTGAGACAAAACTTCAAAATCCTTGCCTCCAAGGAGCAGCTTGGAATCACCCTCTCCAGGACAGACCTGTTTGTTCTCTTGGCTGTCCATGATCAACCCTATTCTCCAGCACTTCAACTCAAAGGCATCAATTCTTCTGTCATCCTTAGTCCCTATCCAGTTCTCTGATGTATACCAAGTAATTAGGAAGACCATAGCCTAGATCAGGTGTGTCTTAGTCTCTAGATTGACATCATTACTCTTTAGCAGTTTGGAGAGGTCCCAAACAGCACATTTCCCCAATGGAATTCCATTTTTTTATTTCCTAACTGCTGGTGCCTAGAGGTTGATTATGGAGCTGAGCGAGGTTAACAACTTCAATTGTTAACAACTTCAGTCTCCATCTCCCATGCTGTGGTGCTGCCACCTGGCCCAGTGGTGAGAATCTTTGTCTTCTTGATAGGTCACATTTAGTTCATCCATTTTCAGTAAAGTGAATTACTTAATATGGCCTTTCTTGCCATAAACGTAACTCTCACTAAATGTTTGGATGAGACCATGCAAATAAGGTGCATGGAACTCCCATTGGGGTTTCTTTTACTAATGTGTGTGGAACCCCAACAAGGGATTTGATCAGTTTTACTATTTCACTAGACTTAAAATGACTTATCCCCAAGGCAGAAGCCAAAGTGGCCTCACTGGCACCAAGCAAAGCCCAGAGTGGGACACGTCCAGTACTGAGAACAACCTGGGCTCAGGAGACAGAGGTGTAACACCACAGGTGCTGAAAAGTAGTGGCAGAACCAGGAGACCAGTGTTAGTGGGTTTTCTGATCCAAAGAACAAGACAGTTACTGTGAATGTACTGACCCTGGGTGTGAAAGAGCTGAGTTTGTTCCAGCTGAGATTTACCCATGAGGTGCCCTAGACATGCTGGCCCAGAGCTGCTTGACAGACTGAGGGCCAAGGAGAGGCTGGCCTTACTGAAGGACTGTGTCCGGAGTCAAACCTGTTGTTGTGTACCATTGAGTCAGAACTGACCCGTAGCTGACCCTCGGGTGGGTTTTTAGAGACAGTTAATCACACAGGAGGAGATTGCCTGCCCTTCTCCCGCAAAGCACCTGGTAGCCTCGAACCACATGCCTTCAGGATTGCAATTCTTGCCACTAAGCCACCAGAACTCCTTACTACTTCCTTAAATACATAGCTGGGGGTGGATCTGAGTTCAGTGTGGCCACTGCAACAAATTATTGAGCAGCACAGAGAAGTAAAGAGTGTCACAGGGAAGTTGACTGGTGTCAGAAACATAAAATGGTTGGAAAAGTCATCTGACGCTAATCCTGCACATCAGTTCCCCACCACCAGCTAGCTGATGGATAGGAGAGGGGGCTTTCTAACCTTACGGCTATGAACATTCACATGAATGTTTTTGGGTGAATTTATTATTCTCGTTTCTGTTGTGCATATGCTGTGGTCACTGTGAATTTTTCAGTTGACTCCTTTGTCTAGGGGGTGAGTTTGAACTTCCAGCCTTTGGATTAATAGGCTGCACTTTAGGTACTAAGCTACCAGGACACTTTTGTGTCCTTTTGACACTTTTTTTTTTAGCTGCTGCAAAAAGCTTTATTGTTTGTATTTGTTCTGATTTTGACACATTATTGTGAGTTAAATGAACAGACTTTTTACTGTTCATCCTTTTGTGTCTTTGGAATTTTAGCTCATGTGATATAATAACTGTTTTTAAGGTTTAAAAATAACATTTAATTAACATAACAATTCTCTGCAAGGTGTTAGCAGGAGGATGTCTGAGTATAAAAGGCAGAGAGTAAAAATGTCTTCTGTTGCTGCTACCTCTCCCCTTCTCCATTTCCACTCAGAGACATGAGTAAATATTTTTGTTGACTCACCCAGAACAATTCTTCCCCCTCCTTCATTTATACAAATGTTTACATACAGCATACAGTTCTTTAGAGTTTTTTTTAAAACAAAACACCAAAACAAACCTCTTAGGCATTCTTCCATTTCCACAATAGAAATCTTCATTATTTTTCTTCCACATAATATTTCATTGTAAAATTGTACTATCATACATTTCATCAGTCTCTGTTGTTGAGAATTGAATTGTGTCCCTCAAAAGTATGTGTTGTAAATCCTAACCTTGTACCTGTAGTTATAATCCTATTTTTAGGTTAATACGACATTATTTGGAAGGAGGAGTGGCACCCACTTTCTAAACAAACATGCCTCTAGAAACTGCGAACTTTGATAAAAGACATAGTTCTAGAAAGTCTTTAGGCATTTTGTTCACAGGGTCTTTGTGATTCGTTCAACTGAGGCAGTCAACAACAAGAAGAAGGCATTATTAGTGTTAGATATGCCTTTCATCAATCTGTTTTGAAATAAAACAAATGAAGGAAGAGAGAAAGCAGAGAGGAGAGAATATAGATACCAAACCACATGGATCCAATAAAAAGCCTTACCAGCATCAATCTTTTATTTATCATGAAGTTGTTTATGGTCCAGCTGGGACTTTTGTTTTCTTTAGTAATCCATATGAAAGCTATATAGTCTTCAGTAAGTCCTTTTTTCTTTCAAGGTTGCATTATCTACGTATGACTAATTGTTAGTCTTCTTTAAATCCTGATGCCTGTTCTTCTCAGGTCACCCACTGCATCAGGTTACACGTTGAATATTGTTGTTGTTATGTGCTGTCGAGTTGAGTACAACTCACAGCGACCCTGCGAACAGCCAACCCCCGACACCTGCCCTTCCCTGAAACTGCCGTCATCATCATCTCTGAGACACTAGAGCCCGTTGCTGAAGTCACAGGGCCAATCCATCTCGTTGGTGGTCTCCCTCTCCTTATACTTGTTGAATAAGTGTAATGAAAAGATACTGACAAACATCTTTTCTGGTTTTAAGCCCTGCAGTACCCTTTGTTCTGGTCAGTCAACCAAAATGCCTCCAGGTCTATGCACACCTTCTGTATGAGCACAATGGAGTGTTCTGCAGTTCTCGTCTTTGCCATTTTGTCCATAATTCATTATGAACCATGCAGAGGAATGTCTTTGCATGGTTAATAAAACACAAGAAAACTACTTGGTATTTGCATCAAAGTTTACAAAGGAAATTGGTCACACCAGTCTTGTCTGCTCCCCTGGATAGTTATGATCATTCTAATTATTAAATAATTGACTCAAGAACACTTTCTTGGTATTCCCTGCTTTCAACCAAAATCCTTCTGACATCAGCAAGGATGCCCCTTATTCCATGTACATTCCCTTCTGAATCTATTTGAATTTCTTTCTGTCAGTTGCCTGTTGATGTGCTGTTGCAATTATCTTTGAATGGTTTTCAGCAAAAATTTCCTCTTGGTATTCTGTCAATTGTTAGTCTTATTTTTTTGTCAGTCTTTTCAGTGTATCTTAGACGTCTTCCCTAAATACTGTCCATTCTTGACCCTGTGCTACCTCCTGAAATGGGTGAACACCAACCATTTCTTTTTGGCAGATATGATGACTGTACACACTCCTATTTTTCTTTTTAAATATACACTTCCTATGTCATTCAGTATTTCACATATAGAATTCTCCAGAGTTGCAATTCAAGGATTGAACTTTCCTCCCTCAGTTCTTTCAGCTTCGGAAACACATTCTTTTCTTTTGGTTGTGTAATTTCAGGTTTCTGCACATTGTTCTCTGTGTGAGGCTCTCTCAAGTCCAGGACGCACAATGAACCTTGACTGAGGCAGGCAACTATGGAGTCATCTTAAACAAAAGACCTGACCCCTTTGAAACTTAGTCATCTGAGAAATGGGAATACTAGTAAAGCTCCTCTTTACTGTGAAGATTATTGGTGTTCTATAAATAAGATTAATTATTCTGATTATTATTAGTTTGCCTCTTAGGACAGAGTTATATGGGTTGATTAATTAATTAATGGTCACAAAAAAAAATGGTCACAATTATCCAGAGAGAGGAGACTCTTTGTAAACTCAAATCACAGTTTATAGGAAAGAAGAAAACCCAAACAACTCCCCAAACACCAAGAAACCAAACAAAAAGACTGTACAGCTGTCTACTATATCTTAGCCCCCCAAAACTCAAAAAAGGGCTCCCCAGATCCTCCAAACTTGGCGAAAAAATTTGAGGACTCAGTTGATAATATGCCTCAAGCTGGGCAGATTTTAGACAAATAGGCGTTTGACTTTTGGTAGTGACTTTCGGCTGGTCTGAGAGTTAATGGGAAAGGGGACAAAGCCCAGGACTGGAAGGGATCCTTGAAATGTGTTAGTTATTGCTCAACACTGTAGCTGTTAAGGTGATTGTTATGTAAATGCGCTGAGTAGACATAACCACCAAGTATTATGGAAGTAGGTGTCAGACCCTAAGTTAGATGCCCGGATTGAGTAAGTCTTCTGGTCTCTAACCACCTATCCTCTTCCAGAGCCCCATCCTGCATAAGTGGGGGAGACCTATAGTGATGCAGATGAATGTTGACTTTCCACTAACAAAACAATGAGGACTTGAAGAGTACTTAGAAAGGAAGATGAATCAATTAGCAAGTCTTTAACTTGTGCTGTTGCTTTTTGATGATGTTAACTTAGACAACCTTGATCCTGCACTGCCATGCTCAAGCCCATTGTTACAGTCACATGGACGAGACACAGTTTAACCATCTTTGCCTCTGAGAAGCAAATTTAGCCATCTTTGCCTCCAAGAAGCACCCTGTCTGTCCTTCCTCCAAGACAGGTTTGTTTGTTCTTTTGGTAGTTAAAGGGATAGTCAGTACTCTGCCAGCACTGTAATTCAGAGGTGTTGGTTCTTCTTGGGCCTTTCTTATCCACTGTCCAATTTTCACATTGAAAAGTACCATGGCTTGGATCAGGGGCACCTTGGTCTTTAAATTGACATATTTGTTCTGTAGCACTTTAAAGAGGTCCCTTGACAGCAAATTTGCCCAATGCATCTCTCCTATTAGTTTCTTGATTGCTACTACCATGGATGTTAATTGTGGAGTAAAGTAAAAGGAAATTGTTGACAACTTCAATTTTGTCTCCATCTATCCCAATGTTTCCTATTGGTAATGTGATAATTTTTGTTTTCTAAGCCATATTTAAAGCTGTAGTCTTTGCTTTTCATCAGTAAATGTTTTGAGTCTTCTTCCCTTTTTGCAAGCAAATTTTCTCATCTGCATAATGTAGTTTGTTAATAAGTCTTCCTCCAATTCCGATGCCACATTCTTTTTCATATAGTCCAGCTTCTGATATTATTTGCTAACCAGACAGATTAAATAGGGGGAGAGAAAGGATGTAACTCTGACATACACCTTTCCTGATTTTAAACCATGCAGAATCCCCTTGTTCTGTTGAGTGAGGTTACTCTATTTAGAAATCAAAAGACACATTGCACTGGGAAAATCTGCTGTCAAGAACCTCTCCAATGTAATATGGAGAAACGGTGTCTAGTGGCAAGAAGCTGTACTGCAATCCCAAAGGCACATGATTTGAATCCATCAGCTGCTGCATGAGACAAGGCTGGGCAGTATCCTCCTGTGTGATTGATTAACTGCCTCTGAAAATCTGCTGGAGGGTCAGCTATGGGTTGGTTCCAACTCTACAGTACAAAAAACCACTGCATTGGGAAAGTCTGCTGTCAAGAAACTCTCCAAAGTACAAAAGGAGTAATGGTTTCACTTTAAAGACTAAGGTGTACCTGATTCAGGCCATGGTCTTTTCAACCACTTGCTACGCATGATGCCTTTGAGTTATGGAGAAGAGTACTGAACATCCCATCGAATGCCAAAAGAACAAACAGGTGGGTCTTGGAGAAAGTACAGAGTGCTCCTTCGAGGCAAAGATGGTAAAGCTTCATCTCACATACTTTAGGCATGTTACTAGGAGTGGATATTCCTTGAAAAGCAGTATCCTGGCGAGCTCTGGTGGCCTAGTGGCAGGACACTGCACTGCAATCCCAGAGGTGCGTGGTTCAAATCCACCAGATGCTCTGCTGAAGAAGGAGGAACAATTGCCTCCTGTACCAGTCAGATCCAATTTGACGGTACACACATAAAATAAAATAAATTAAAAAAAGCAGTATCCTGCTTGGAAAGACAGAGGGTCAGCAAAAGAGATGACAACCCTCAATAAGATAAGACTGACTCACTGACTACATTAGTGGGCTCAGATATGTCAGAGGTGGTGAGGATGGCACAGGATTGGTCAGGGTTCAGATCTGTTGTTCATTAATCTGTCCTGTTGGTCTTTGAATCCTAGTCACTTTGTGACTCTTAACAACAACAGGGCCTGCTAGAATACCCTCTGGTTGAAATTCAGTCTTGGTTTCTAAAATTTTATGGGAACTGGGACACAGGACACACTACCCTGTATGGATGGTGAGCACAAAGATAAAAGATGCTAGCCTTTTGGCCAGTGAGAGGCTTTAATGACGTGTGTGAAATCTTGACACTTATTAAAAATGGACCTATTTTTAAAATATCTATGAAAGTCAGTCTATTTCACCCCAAAACTCTCACCCTACCCCAATAGAAGAAGTGACCCTCTGGATCCTGAGCCCCAACAATGGGAGCCCACAGCCGGCCTCATGAAAGATGAGAAAAGAGGACACCAAGAGGGACCCTGCTGGTGCATAAGAAACTGTTGTCGTTGTTGTTGTTATGTGCCGTCGAGGTGCTTGCGACTCATAGCGACCCTATGTACAACAGCCCTAACCTCTGCTCTGTCCTGTGCCAATCGCACTGTCTCTGACACTCCCATCCCGATTACCCCAGTCACTGAATCAATCCACCTCATAGAGGGCCTTCCCCTCCTGTGCTGTCCCTCCACCCTCCCAAGCATGATGTCCCTCTCCAAGGACCAGTCTCTCCTTACAACATGTCCAAAGTATGTTAGACGGAGCCTCAGAATCCTTGCCTCCAAGGAGCCACCCGGTTTAACCCTTTCCAGGACAAATCTGTTTGTTTTCCTAGCAGTCCATGGTATTCTCAATACTCTTCTCCAGCACCACAGCTCAAAGGCATCAATTCTCCTTCTATCCTCTTTGGTCATTGTCCATCTCTCTGATGCATAACAAGTGATTGTGAAGACCATGGCCTGTATCAAATGCACCTTAGTCTCCAGGGAGACACCACTGCTCTTAAGTACTCGGGAGAGGTCCCTAACAGCAGACTTTCCCATGGCAGTGCGCCTTTGAATTTCCTGGCTACTGGTGCCAAGAATGTGCATAAGAAACTAGGCAAGTAAATAATAGAAAGTCTTTAAAGTGGTGTGTGTGTGTGTGCGCACAAGCACACTCAGTTCTTTATAAGTGTGAAAAGATTTACTACTAGATTGTCCACTAAGCAGTTTCCTACCAGTCAAAAGGTTTGCAGTTCTAATCCACTCAGAAACACCTTGAAAGGTCTTAACCAAGAGGTCTCAACTTTGAAAACTTTACTAGACACACTGAGGGCAGGAGTGTGTGTGTGTGTGGGGGTGTCACCATAAGTTAAAAAAAATTATCTAGACAACCACTAAGAAAAAACAATGAAAATGTTCAAAATGAGGGGTTGGTTAAATAAATAATTTTTGCTGTTGATTAGCTCAGACTTTTTCTTTTTTAAAGTGAGGTCAATTCTAACATGCTAATCTGGAACAGCTTTCAAGATGTATCATTTAATATAGAGCGAGAACATATTCATGGATAGAAAGATTTAATACTGCAAAAATAAAAATCCTCTCCAGATTGATTCAGGAGACTCAAAGAAACACTTCTAAAAATCACAAGTGTTTTATGACACTTGATGAGCCAATTAAATTTATCGCTAACTCCCTCATTGCTGTCAAGTTTGGACCAGCTCAGAACTGACCCTGCAGCAGATTTCCTGAGGCTAGAGATTGTGCACCCAGGAGATAGCCTATCTCTCTCCCTTGAGGCTACTTGCAGATTAGAACCTCAAGAGAGCCACACCTTTGGGTCAACTGTGTGACTGCACTGGTGCACCCCTGTCCCCCACCAGGGCTCCCAAATTAAAAGTATAGAAGCAGCACTAAGAGAAGGAAGAAATGTAAAGTCCTTAATTAGCTTGAAGAAATGTGACAAGAGGAGAGTGGGTCTACCAGAATCGACACACAGCTACAGTAATGAGCATAAAATGAGCATAATGCAGCGTTGGAAACCAAGAAACAACAAAACCCAAAAGTCATTGCCCTCCAGTTGAATCTAAGTCAGATACACCCTCCAGGCAGAGTACGCTGGCGTTTTTTGTTTTTTTTTACAATAGCAAACTGAATCCCCAGCCTTTGGGTGAGTAGCCTGAAGTCTCATCACTGTGTCACCAGTGTTCTTGTTGGTAGGGGCAGGAAATTCACCAAAATCAACTCAGGAATACGTGAAACCTTATAAAAAATATGAAACTTATCAAAAGCAGCCCACATGGTAAATGGAAGAAGGAACAGTTCAATATAATTTATGACATTGGAAGAAGTATCTATATGGAGAAGGAGAAGTAAAGGAATTGGATCACTGCCTCATAACGCGCTCGCTCTCTCGCTCTCTCTCTCTCTAAATTCTAGGTTTAAGGACTTAATTCCTAAAAGCAAAACTTTAAAACTTTGGTATAAAAACTTTAAAACTCTGACCTTGTGTTAGTAAAGAACATTTCCTGCAAGACACAAAAGATAAATTATTGTTGGTTTTTATGTGCCGTTGAGTCACCTGTGACTCATAGTAACCCTATGTATTAATAGCTCTGAACCCTGCCTTATCTTGAGCCAACTTCATTGTCTCCAACACACCTATTCCCATTACCCCAGTAACTGAGTCAATCCATCTCATCCAGGCTCTTTCTCTCCTGTGCTGTCCCCTCCACTCTTCCTAGCATGATGTCCCTCTCCAAGGACTGGTCCCTTTTGGACACATGTCTAAAGTATGTGATACGGAGCTTCAAAATCTTTGCCTCCAAGAAGCAGCTCAGTTTTATACTCTCCAGGACACACAGACTTCTTGGTGGTCCCCACAGTATGTTCAACACTCTTCTCCAGCACCACAACTCAAAGGCATCGATTCTTCTATCATCCTTAGTCATTGTACAGCTCTCTGATGAATAGCAAATACTTGCAAAGACAAAGGTAAATTAGAAAAAATAAATAAAACTATTCAAATAAGGAATTTCTGTGCATTAAAAGTATCTTCAAGTAAACAAAGTTATAAACTATGAATTTGAAGAAGATATGTGCAAACACATATAACTGAAGATTTACATCAAAATAACCTAGACTCTCTCCAAAGTCAATAAAGGACAATAAGCCATAGGAAAAAGGGGCAAAAGGCTTGGATATGCCTCCAAAGAGGAAGCAAGGCTTCAAAAAGCTTAAGAAGAAACCTCAACATCATTAGTAATGAGGGAAATGTAAGTGCAAATCAATGTTGTGAGATTTTATGCATAGTCTTAAAGAAATTAGATAATATTGGAGAAGAGCAATAGGATTTCTATACATTGCAGGTTGTTGATTGTTGTGTGTCATCGCATCAGAAACAACTCATAATTGCCCCTCCAGCAGGCTTTTGGAGGCAGTAAATCTCAGGGGAGACTGCCTATCCTTCTCCCATGGAGCAGCTGATGGATTTGAACCATATGACTTTGGGATTGCAGCTCAGCATCTTGCCAATAGGCCACCAGAGTGGGAATATAGAATAGTACAGCCATTCTGGAAAACAATCTTTCCTTCCCTGGTAAATGGAATATTCACCTTTCTTAAAAATCCATCCGTTCTCCTCCTGGGCAAATCCAGGAGCAAGTTCTCCAGAAAAGGTGTAAATGGATATTCATGAGAACAGTAAGCATATAGAAGAACAGAAAAGGCCCCAAATGCCTTTCAACAAGAAAATGGATCAATAAATTGGCTGAACTAGGTCTCCCAGAATATGGGTCAACTTGACTGGGTCATGATTCTCATGGTATTTTGGACATAAAGGTGTTATGTGGAGTTATGTGATGATCTTCCAGGAGCTATAAGCAGAGCCTTTTCTCTTACAATAGATAAAAGCAAAGCAAAGCAAGCAGAATGAGGGGTATCTACCATGATTAAGAAAGAAGATCCAGGAGTAAACTAAGTCCTCTAGACTCATGCCACTGCCCGAGGTACTTCCTGATCCCCAAGGAATCTGGAGGCTAAAAGGCGGCAAGACCTTCTTAAAAAGTGAGGCAACAGAGAGAATAAAACCTTCCCCTGGGGCTGGGGCTGAATTGGCACTTCTAGCCTCCTAACTGATGAAAGAGCATTTTTGTTCATCAAAGCCACCCCCTTGTGGTATTTCTGTAATAGCAGCACTGTTGTTGTTATGTGCCATCGAATCGCTTGCAACTCATAGTGACCCTTTGTACAACAGCCCTAAACTCTGCTCTGTCCTGTGCCAACTGCACCATCTCCGACACACCCATCCCGATATCCCCAGTCACTGAATCAATCCCCCTCATAGAGGGTCTTCCCCTCCTGTGCTGTCCCTCCACACTCCTAAGCATGATGTCCCTCTCCAAGGACAGGTCTCATGACAAATGAAATGTTACATAGGAGCAAAATTTGAATAAGCCATAGCCACACACACAACATGGATGATTTGATGATTTTTTAATTAATATAATATTGAGAAGAGAGGAAAGAATACTAAACCTGAAGACTTCATAGCCCATGATGCCTTTTTTTTTTCTTTTCTTTTTTCTTTTCATGATCCCTTTTCTATGGTTCTGAAATGACTAAAACTTTACAATATGTTGCCTCATCATCATAAGGATAATGAAACGATAAGACTACAGATAAGGAGGGAGACAGGTGGTAGCAAGAAGAGTTTGAACAGAATAGTGGTCCAAGGGGAGATTAGAATTCTTGCTAATGCTACTATGATATTAGCAAGTAAATATACAAATAAACAGTAAAAAGGCAAACAAAAATAAGTAAGCAAATAAAAGCGTTATTAACAGAACACAGTGTACCATAAATGAATGACCAAAAGAAATTAAATTTTTTGTTCTCTGAGATCTGCTCTTACTGAAGTGGATCAATGATGAAAATAGCCAAATCTGAGCGTCAGAAGACTGTCCAGTCTATCTGATGCATGTTCTGTATAGTTCTGGGAAGCAATAATAGAACTTAGAACACTTATGTCTGCTGTGTGTGTTTAAATGTGTGTGTCTGTGTCTGTGTGTGTGTATGTGTGTTGATAAATATGATAGTGGGTAACTGAGGAATTGGGTGCTTAAGCATGGGGAGTGAGAAAGTGAATGGGGGGGGGTGTGTCTGTGTGTACGCATGTGTGCAATGACTCCTCAATTTGAGCAGTGATGAAACAGTTTAACTACTGACCTTTATAATTATGAAGGTTTCTACACTTGACCTGAGCTCAAAGAAAAAAAATTTAAAAAAAATTAAATTTTTTGTACCAAATTAATGAACTTGAAAGGAGCTCTGGTGGCCTAGTGGCAAGAAGCTGCACTGCAATCCCGTAGGAGCATGGTTCGAATCCAGCAGATGCTCCACTAGAGAAGGAGGAGTAATCTCCTCCTGTGCCAGTCAGATCCAATTCGACAGCACACAACAACAACAACAACAAAAATTAATGGACTTAAAAAGAAAAAAGGGAAAAAATTAATGGACTTGATCATTTCTGAATTTTAAAGAAAAAATGGAGTGTGCACTTTAGCCTACTATTTGTGTTGAGGAGGGGAGTGAAGAAATAGTCATTATCCATACAGGGAGCTCTGGTGGTTTAGCAGTAAGGAATTGTGCTACCAAAGTAAATAGTTCACTAGTGGGAAGAGCTGCGCTGCAATACCGAAGGTACGCAGTTCGGAGGGGCAATCTCCTCCTGTGCCAGTCAGATCCAACTCGACAGTACACAACAAGAAAAAAAAAATAAAAGCAAAACCAAAAAGATAAATAGTTCGAACTTACCAGCAACTGCGCGCGCGCGCGTGTGTGTGTGTGTGTGTGTGTGTGTGAAATGAGCAATCTCCTCTCTTATGCAATTTACTACCTCTGAGAACCTGCTGGAGGATCAGCTATGATAACATACATATAAAATTCACTATCCATGATAGTAAAAGCTACTTGAAACTTGTGTTAATTGGGGGGTAAGAGGAAACAGATGAGATACTTTTTTTTTGCGTACCTTTGTGTATTGTTTAGATTTCTTTTTTAACTGTGTGTACAGAATGTATCTTCAACCAAACTGTAGCTGTCAGAGTGAACAATGAAAATCAGGGCAAAGCCTTTCTTCATGCAATAAATATCCATTGCATTCTTCCATTGCATGCTTGCTACTACAGTTGATGTTTTACAACAGACATTTTAAGAATTTGTTCAGGGGAGCTCTGGTGGCCTAGTGGCAATGAGCTGCAACTACAATCCCAGAGGCGCACGGTTCGAATCCACCAGATGCTTTGCCGGGGAAGGAGGGACAATCTCCTCCTGTACCAGTCAGATCTGATTTGACGGTACACTCACACAAAAGTAATAAAGTAAAAAAAAAAAATTAAGAATTTGTTCAGTATAGCTGTTGACAGGGAGGGGCAATCACCTTCCTGTTGGTGACACTAGAAATTGTTGCAGACTCTGGTGAACAGTATTTCACAAGGTTTTGAAAAGGTGCACAGTTTGAACCCACCAGGCACTCCGCAGGAGAAAGAGAAGGTGGTGCATGCCTATGAAGATTCACGGCCTTGGAAATCCTATGAGCAGGTCTGACTCTACCTTGTTGCATCTCTAGGAGTCTGGAATTACTGGGTTCGCTTCAGCTGGAATAGAAATCTTGAAGGTGCTCTTGGTCGTACAGTGTTTAAGTGCTCAGACGCTAACCAACAAACAGATTGGTGGTTTAAATTAGCCAGTCCTTGAGGCTCCCCAAATTCTACTGCCTAGAGCTCTAGTGGCCTGATGGTAAGAAGCTACAATCCCAAAGGCATTCAAATCTACCAGCTGCTCTGAGGTAGAAAAATGGCCAGTCTCCTCCCATGCGATTGACTGCCTTTGAAAACCTGCTGGCAATGAATGAATGGAATTCCAAAATCTCTGTAGATGTTCATTGAAATGAAAAATAAATGTAAAAAAACAAAAACAAAAACAACAAAAAACACCCACTGGAGGGTCGCTTCTGACTCTATGGTACACAACAACAGAACGAAACTTGGTCAAAAGGCTGGTGAACCCCTTCCCGATTTCTCTCATAGTTTTTGCTCACTTTCCCAAGTTACATTACCTGGAATTGTACATAAAACCTGCACTTTGCTGTTTCCAAGTGTACGATACTCGTCCAGTATTCTTTTTCACAACTGCACGTATTAAACACTTGGACCACATTTATTCAGGCAATCCCTTGTTGTTGCAAAGTGTTCTGAAATTTTTAAATTGAAACACATCACATGTTAAAAGGATCCATAAAATGTGTGTGCTGCCTGAAGAGCAATTATGAAGTAAACACATTACGTCGACTCAGCTAATTAATAGAACATTTCCAGTATCCAAACACATTTTTCACTTGCTTTCAAATTCACAAAAAACAAACAGTGGTGTACTACTCTGTTAGAATGAACATTCACATTTTGGTTTGGGTTTGTTTTTTTTTCCTGCCTTGGTTTTGTTGTTGTTACTAACAACACTAAATAAAACATATTTTGTTCTACTCGCTCTTCTTAGGAGATAAGGCTTTCTGTCATTCTTTTGTGACTTGGTTAGTTAATTCTCTTCACCTTTACTATGTGTCAATTAACCTCGGTCAACACTTTCTTTCTGAGGTTTAAATGATCTTAAAAGTTAGCCAGTGGGAAGTCTCTCTTTTAAAAAACCCAATTCTTGTGTCCTTCAGACAAGACTTCCTTAATCTTTGAAAGCTTTTTTGCTATGTTGTTGTTGTTGTTATGTGCCGTCGAGTCGCCTGCGACTCATAGCGACCCTATGTACAACAGCCCTAAACTCTGCTCTGTCCTGCGCCAATCGCACTGTCTCTGACACTCCCATCCCAATTATCCCAGTCACTGACTCAATCCACCTCATAGAGGGCCTTCCTCTCCTGCG
>NW_006399936.1:1502112-1610201 GCF_000299155.1 Elephantulus edwardii | reverse complement strand
ATTTTTGTCATGACAGGAATCCAGAGCAAAGGCTGCATAGTGGAGTGGACCTGGGGGAGGGATTGTAAAACAATGAAAGAATTTTTCTTTTACTTTTCCAAGAGGGTAATGTACTAGGGGGGAGGGTTGGGAGAGGAGAAAAGTGCAACAGTGAATGAATGGAAATCCAAAGTCTCTATAAATTTTAATAGAAATTAATAATAAATTTAAAAAAACACAAAAACAAAAGAAAAAAACAAAACTTATTTTCTTTTTTTAAGAAGCAGTGTTTAATAATACAAACAAAAGATTGGGTAAAAAGAAGTAACTAACTTAATTATAAAACAGACCAACACTTGCATAGAAATGTCACCAGAGTAGATAGATGGCCACCAAGCACGTGAAGAGATGCTCCACATCATTAATCATCCGAGCGATGCAAATGAAAACCTCAATGACACGCTATTTCAGTCTCCCTAAGGCTCAGTAATGAAAAAGTAACAGGAAATGAGAAATGTTGCTTAGGCTGTGGAGAAATTGGAACTCCTACCCACTGCTAGTAGGAATGAAAAATGGTACTGCTGTTGTGGAAAATAGTGTCATGGACTCGCAAAAAAACTAAAAACTACCATTTAAAATGGAATAGGTATGGATAAAGGATACAACTCGGACACACACCTTTCCTCATTTTAAACCATGCAGTGTTTCCTTGTTCTGTTCAGGGAACTGCTCCTTGGTCTATGTATAGGTTTGGCATGAGCACAGTTAAGTGTTCTAGGAATCCCATTCTCAATGTTACCCATTATTTGCTAAATGTCTTTCTCTGCATTGTCATAAAATACAAATAAGCATCTTTCTGGTATTCATTGCTTACAGCCAAACTCCATCCATATGACATCAGCAGTGATAACCTTCCTGCCACAGCCTATTCTGAATTCACCTTGAATTTCTGGCAGTTGATTCCAGACACTTACCTGCTGATGTGAGGCATTTTTTTTTCTATAAACTTCAGTGAGATCTAACTTACATATGATATTAATGATATTGTTTTGTGATTTCTACACTCTGTTGGAACACTTCTTTTGGAATGGGAACAAATATAGATCTCTTCTAGTCAGTTGCCAAGTAGTCAGTTTTCTAAACAGTGATGTCAGGGCTGAAGGGAGACGCATCAACAACCTGAGCAATGCAGATGACACAATCTTGCCTGCAGGAAATGAAGAAGACTGAAGTACTTACTGGAGAAGACCAAAATCGATAGCCTTCAATATGGATTCTATCGCAACATCAAGAAAGCAAAAATTCTCCCCACTGGACAAATAGGCAACATCATGATATAAGGAGAAAAGATCAAAATTATCAACTATTTAATTGTACTTGGATCCACAATCAACACCAATAGTTACAGCAATCTGGAAATCAAAAGACATGTTGCATTGGGGAAATATGCTGTCAAGGACCTCTCCAAAGTTCTAAAGATTGATGATGTCATTTTAAAGACTAAGGTGCAACTGATCCAAGCCATGGTTTTTTCAATTGCTTCTTATACATCTGAAAATTGGACAATAAGTAAGGATGACAGAAGAATTGATGCCTTTTAATTATGGTGTTGAAGAACAGTTATCCCATGGACTGCCAAAAGAGCAAACAAGATTGTCTGGAGGAAGTGCTACCAAGGTGCTCCTTAGAGACCAGGATGGGGAAACTTGGTCTCACATACTTTGGGAATGTTGTCAAGAGGGGTTGTTGTAGTTGTTATGTGCCATCAAGTCGCTTGAAACTCATAGTGATCCTATGGACTACAGCCCTGAACCCTGCCCTATCCTGAGCGAACCTCATTGTCTCTGACACACCTACCCTCATTACCCCAGTCCTTAGTCAATCTATGTCATCCAGGGTCTTCCTCTCTTGCGCTGTCCCTCTACCCTCCTGAGCATGATGTCTCTCTCCAACGACCGTTCCCTCCTTATAGCATGCCTAAAGTATGTCAGACGAAGCTTCAGAATCCTTGCTTTATTCCACACTCTCCTGGACAAGCCTGTTTGTTCCTGTATCAGTACCATTCAGTACTCTTTTCCAACACCACAACTCAAAGGCATGGAAAAAGACATTGTGCTGGGAATGGCCGAGGGTCTGAGAAAGAGAGGAAGATCCTCAACAAGATGGACTGAACAGTGACCCTAACCCTAACAGTGGGCTCGAGGATGATGAGGACAGTGCGGGAGCTCAGTGGCCGAATTCGTAGGGAGCTGCAACTGCTACCCACACAGCTGTCACCTCCCTGCCAGTTTGTATCCACCAGTGGTCCCGAGAGAGAAAGATGGGCAATCTCCTCCCGTTAGCCTCTGAAAGCCCCCTGGACGGTCAGCTTTGTGTTGGCTCTGATGGCAATGAGTGGAGGTTTTTTTTTTTGTTGTTTTTTGTTTTTATTATTATTTTGTGTGCGTGTACCGTCAAATCAGATCTGACTGGTACAGGAGGATATTGCGCCTCCTTCTCCGGCAGAGCATCTGGTGGATTTGAACCGTGTTCCTCTGGGATTGCAGGCAGCTTCTTGCCACTAGGCCACCAGAGCTCCCCTGAGTGGAGGTTTTGATTATCAGGTTTTTAGTTTTGCTTAATATTTTTTTAAATTTTAGTGTGTGTGTGTGTGTGTGTGTGTGTGTGTGTGTGCCCCATCAAACTGGATCTGACTAGTACAGGAGGAGATTGCCCCTCCTTCTCCATCTGGTGGATTTGAACCATGTACCTGTGGGATTGCAGTGCAGCTTCTTGCCACTAGGTCACCAGAGCACCCTTTATTACAATTTTTAACTAATTTGGCATATATGCATTTTTGCTATCATGCATGTATGCAGACACCAACTATCGATTAATATCTGCTACACATCTGATGCTCACTCAGACTCGGGAGTGGACAGGGACATAATAGAGGGGAAAGACAGCATGTGTGTGAACGCCCAGGGCAGAGAAAAGTCAGTAAAGAGACACCAGTGGGAAGATCAGGGAGGCTGGAGCATGGAGAGCTGGGGGAGAAAACTGGAGGACTTAGCAACAGCTCACCTTGCAGGATGTTATGGGCCTCAGGAAAGATTTGAGGAAGGGAAGGAGCTGTCGAAAAATCTTGCCCGGCTGCTCTGTGAGAAACACCTTGCTGCCTCATCAGAGACACCTTGTTCACAATCTCCCCTCACCCACATCTTCACCTACTTTTTCCCATTTCCAGCTTTTCTCTGTTCCTGCAATCATGTAGGACCCTCACATGCTTGTGCTCTCCCCACAAGAAGGAGACTTTGAGGGGTGCTCTGGTGGCCTAGTGGCAAGAAACTGCACTGCAATCTCAGAGGTGTGTGGTTCCAATCCACCAGATGCTCTGCTGGAGAAGGAGGGGCAATCTCTTCCTGTACCAGTCAGATTCGATTTGATGGTACAATCA
Source organism: Elephantulus edwardii (assembly GCF_000299155.1). NCBI lineage: Eukaryota > Metazoa > Chordata > Mammalia > Macroscelidea > Macroscelididae > Elephantulus > Elephantulus edwardii. The sequence goes on along the minus strand of NW_006399936.1, from coordinate 1,606,786 downwards.
CAAAAAATACTAATAAAAAAATACAGTGAGACTTTGAGGAGGCAAAACCAGCTGCAAGCAGACCAATCAGGAGGCTGGTGCAGACTGCAAAAAGCCTAGAATTTTCTCTTGTCAGGAAGGTTAGGATAGCTACCAGGTCGGCAGAGTGTCAGAGGTTTCATTTGCATAATATTTTATGTAAGGCTGAGAAAACTTGAATTGTCCATATCAAAGACTGGGGACAGGGAGGTTCTGGAAATAGCATGGTGCTCGTGGTGGTGGGATTATAGTCTCTACAAGACAGCTCTTGGTGTTGTTACTATTTATAAGACTCCAGGGGCCTAGAGGATGTGGAACTTGGGTTAAGGATTGAATATGGGAGTGGAGAGAAGTGAGTAACATAGAGAACTGCTTGGGACATGATGGCCAAGGCTTGGCATCTACTGCATGGTATGTAGAAGAGAGAGAAGGTAAAGCCCATGTTTTGAATTTAAACATTTGGGTGCATGAGGATGTCATTTCTTCAGAATAGGGGGTAATAGAGAAGTAGGTTTTGGGGTTCAAATCATAAATTCACTTTTGGATATATGATCCCAAGATGCCTGAAGGGAGCCCAAGTTCCAAGCTGGGGATAGATAGTTCTTGGGAGTCCTTGATTTAAGAAACATTGTTTTAAGGGACCTCTGGTGGCCTAGTGGCAAGAAGCTGTGCTGCAATCCCAAATGTGCATGGTTTGAATCCACTAGATACTCCGATGGAAGAAAAAGGGGCAATCTCTTCCTGTGCCAGTTGGATCCGACTAGACGGTACACACACACACCCCAAAAAAGAAAAAAAGACATTGTTTTTGTTGTTGTGTACCATTGAGTCAGAACCAACTCATAACTGACCCTTCAGCACATTTTCAGAGGCAGTAATTCACCCAGGAGGTGACCGTCTATCTTTCTCCTGAGAAGCAGCTGGTGGATTCAAACTGCATGCCATAAGGATTGCCGCACAACTTTTTGTCAGTAGGCCACTAGAGCTCCCTTAAGATACGGTAGGTGGGGTAGAGACGTTGGAATGCACAGCAAAATCATAGCAAAATTTCTGGAGTAAACAACATGCCTCCGCAAACTCTATGAAGTTTGATAAATGACAGTTATAGAAAGGCTTCAGGCCTTTTGTTCATAGGGTCCCTATGAGTCATGCTCAACTCAATGTCAATCAACAAAAAAAACATGAGATCTCTAGGCAAAACCCCCAGAAAAGTTCACATGCAAAAACTTCCTGGTCGCTGCCTGGCATTCCCATTCAACTGAGACAATTCTGTGATTCCCAGGAACTTCCAGCTAACTGAGAGGTCCATGTAAGGGTAGGATCCTGAAGTGTATGCCTCATTCACTTCATGGTATCTGGTGCGTGGGAGAAGGTACTGGAGGGGACAGTTCCGAGGAATCCCAACATTGGGCTGAGGAGGTAAAAAATAAAGAGAGAAAAGGTGGTCCTCAAAGAAAGCAAGAAAAGCTGGTGTTTAAAGGGTCATTGTCATTAGCAATCAAATGCAAAGTTCAGCTGATTCTCCTATCTCCACTGCCACCTGCTGGGCAGTTGTTCCCATTACATGTGGGTGATCACTCTTGTTACCTTTCTCCTCCTAGAAGCATTCCAGGCATCCTGTTAGGCGACCTGTTTGTTGTAAAGTGGAGCCCAGACCGTTCGAAATCCCTTTTCAACAACTTTTAATAGCTTCCAGTCCCTTCTGAACCAATAATATACTATCACCTAGCCTGGCATGCTGGGTGGTTATGTGGCCACCTAGGTTTCCTACAGAAGTGGCCTCACCTGCTGTGCCTTGAACTGCTCCCTCATAAAAAGACAAGCTATCCACTGTCTCATCCTTCAGCCTTATTTAAGCTGTGCCATCTTCCTGCAGTACTTAAATTTGTTAAAGCCAAGCTCCAATGACACCTTCTCTAGGAAGTCCTCCCTAACGGCTTCCTGAATTGGACCTGATCCTTCGTGAGATCCTTAACTACCCCCCTCCCAGGGCATCCAAACATTCTGCAATGGTTTCTAAGAAGCAGAAAGGGCTGCATCATCTTTCCTCATTTTTCTCCATTGTACTCAGCACAGGGCTTAACATACAGCTGTTTTTGTTGTTAGGTGCCTTCGAGTTGACTACAAATCAGAGTGACCCTGTGAACAACAGCGTTGACCCTTGCACTCTCCTGCGCCATCCTCACCACCTCTGATATGCTCCAGTCCCTTTTTACAGTCACTGTGTCAATCCATCCTGTTGATGGTCTTCCTCTCTTTCTCTGACCTTCCACCTTTCCCGGCATCATGGAGTTACTTTCTCCTCAAGGATTGACCCCCTCCTGACAACATGTTCAAAGTATGTGCCATCAGGTCTCCCCACCGTTGCCTCTAAGGAGCATCCCGTATGCAGTAGACAGAAGAAACGCAGGTCAGGAGAGAACACTCACTGACATTTCTGTGTATGAACAAATGATCCCAAAATCAACTGTTTTCAGGAATCAGATACAACAATTGTGGAAAGTCACCTAGAGTAGGACAACTGGAAGTGGGGAAGCATAGTTGTTCTTGTGTGCTGTCAAGTCAGAAGCAACTCATAACTGACCCTCCTGTGGGTTTTCAAAGGCAGTTAATACACGGGAGGAGATTGCCCAACTGCATGCCTTTGGGATTGCAGAACAATTTACCACAAGGCCACCAGAACCTCCCTGGTGGTGTGTAGAGCAAGTTGGAAACTTCATTCTCTCCCCTAAAAATATTTTTTAAAAAATCTCAAACTTTAAGGGAGCTCTGGTGGCCTACTGGCAAGAAGCTGCATTGCAATCCCAGAAGTACATGGTTCAAGTCCACCAGATGCTCTACTGGAGAAGGGGTAATCTCCTCCTGTAGCAATCAGATCCAATTTGATGGTGGTTGTTGTTATGTCCCATTGAGTCACTTGCGACTCATAGCGACCCTATGTACAACAGCCCTGAACTCTGCTCTGTCCTGTGCCAATCACACTGTCTCTGACACTCCCATCCCAATTACCCTAGTCACTGAATCAATCTACCTCATAGAGGGCCTTCTCCTCCTGCGCTGTTCCTCCACCCTCGCAAGCATGATGTCCCTCTCCCTCTCCAAGGACCTGTCCCTCCTCACAACATGTCCAAAGTATGTTAGACAGAGCCTCAGAATCCTTGCCTACAAGGAGCCACCTGGTTTAACCCTTTCCAGGACGAATCTGTTTGTTTTCCTAGCAGTCCATGGTATTCTCAATACTTTTCTCCAGCACCACAGCTCAAAGGCATCAATTCTCCTTCTATCCTCCTTGGTCATTGTCCAACTCTCTGATGCATAACAAGTGATTGCAAAGACCATGGTCTGTATCAGACGCACCTTTGTCTCCAGAGAGACACCATTGCTCTTCAGTACTTTGGAGAGGTCCCGAACAGCAGACTTTCCGACTTTCCCATGGCAATACACCTTTTAATTTCCTGACTACTGGTGCCGAGAGTGTTGACTGTGGAGCCAAGCAAACTAAAGCTTTGAACAATCTCAATCTCTTCACCATCCATCCCGATGCTGCCAATTGGCCCAGTGGTGAGAATCTTTGTCTTCTTGACATTGAGCCTCAATCTATATTGGAGGCTGCCGTCCCTGACCCTCTGCAGCATGCGCTTCAGGTCCTCCTCAGTTTCAGCAAGCAGGGTTGTGTCATCTGCATAATGCAGATTGTTGATAGATCTTCCACCAATTTTGAACTCACGTTTCTCCTCATAGAGCCCAGCCTCCCAGATAATCTGTTCTGCATACAGGCTGAAAAGGTATGGAGATAGGACGCATCCCTGGTGTATGCCCTTCCCAATTTTGAACCATGCAGTGTTCCCTTGCTCTGTTCTGACGACTGCCTCCTGGTCCAAGTATAGGTTTCACATTAGCACAAAACAAACACACACAACTAATAATAAAAAAATTAAAAACCCTGATGCTTTAAAACACTATGCAGAGTGTATCTGAAGGCTAACCTTGACCACAGAACAAGAATTTGGGACTCTGGAAGATTGGCCCCAAGTACACCCCTATGTTCAGATGATTCTTCTTTTTTTTTTCCAGATGATTCTTTAAAACCATCAAAGCATTGGAACAATACAGAGAAGATTAACATGGCCCCTGCGCAAGGATGACACACAAATTCGTGAAGCGTTCCATATTTAGAAGAAAAAAAAACCATCAAAGCAATTTTGTATCAGCATCTCACATTACAGATGACGAAATGGAAACTTCAAGAGATGAAATGAATTTAAGCCACAGAGCAAGGCAGTCCCACAAAGCCGTCACATAAAACCAAGTCCCGCTCATTTAGACTTTGACCTGGTCTCCTTTACTCTGAGGGTGATGGGAAGAGAGTATAAAAGGAAAGGTACAACTCATTTTTGTTCAACTAGAACTTCCATTTGTAAAATGGAACCTAGAATCCCCTTTTTTGAAAGGGTTGTTTGAAAAAATTTTATTCATAGAAAAATTATCAAGAGAACCATATTACAATATGACTGTTCTCATCTGTATGTTGAGCAAATCATTCGAGAAGTTAAACTTTATAAAGAAAAGTGTGGCATCAGGATTGGAGGAAGGCTCATCAACAACTTGCATATGCAAATGACACAAGCTTGCTTGCTGAAAATGAGGAGGACCTGAAGCTCTTGTTGCAAAGGATAAAGTACTGTAGCCTTCAGTATAGATTACATCTCAACATCAAGAAAACAAAAATCACCACAGGACCATAGGTAACATCATGATAAGTGGAGAAAAGATTGGAACGGTCAACTATTTCATCTAATTTGAATACACAGAGATGCATAGCATTGGGAAAGTCTTGTCAGGGATCTCCCCTAAGTGCTTGAAGAGCAATGTTGTCAATTTGAAGACCAAGGTGCACCTGATTTAAACCAGTCTTTTCAATTACCTGCTGAGAGCTAGACATTGAACAAGAGTTACAGAAGAAGAATCCATGCATTTGAGTTGTGGTGTTGGAGAAGAATGCTGAATAGCTCACAGACTGCCAGAAAAACCAATGGATATGTCTTAGAGAAAGTGCAGCCAGAATGTTCATTGGAGGCAAAGAAGGTGAAGCTTTGTCTCATATATTTTGGACATGTTGTTATGGGAAGCTATTTCTTGTAAAGGGACACCAGGCTTGGAAAGGTAGAGGGTCAGGGAAGGAGAAGAGGACCCTCAATGAGATGGATTGCTACAGTGTCTGTAACAATGGATTCAAATGTGTGGAGGATGGTAAGGACAGTGCAGGAGAGGACAGAGTTCAGATACGTTGTTCATAGGGTCACCATGAGTCCTACTCAAGTGGATGGCACTTAACAGTGACAGCAGCCACCACTCTCAAGCTTATCTTTTGAGATGAAAGGTTCTGACAATAGCAAGCACACAAATAAAACGATGGATGAGTGATGCTTACAGACAAGGGCTTTGAAGAGTAAAATGTGAGAGAATAACTGGAAAGTATAGAGAGTGAGCTAATTAATGTCTGGGAACTTCTCTGAGGAGACAACATCTGAACTGAGACCTCATTGAAAAAGGGAAGCCATGAGAAAAGCATTTCAGGTATATGGAAGAGCAGAATCCTTTATAAGTGGAAATAAGGTCTGTGGACAGTTTGGAGACTAGAACAGAGGGCATGGTGGTTGAAACATATGGAAAAAGTGGACAGTAATTATATACTGGGGAATTATTATTTTAAAATGTTTTATTGTGGTAAACTATGCACAACAGAAATATTATCATTTTAACCACTTTTAAGTATACAATTTGATACAATTAATTCACATTTGTAATTTATATTACATTCATTCATATTACATATTACATTTACAAAGTCGTGCTACTATCACCAGTATCTATAACCAAGACCTTTCCATATCTCTCCCCAGGCCTTTGTTGTTGTCATTATTTTTAGATGCTGTCGAGTTGAGTAAGACTCAGAGAGATCCTATGAACAACAGATCTGAACCCTGTCCTATCCTGTGCCATCGTCACAGTTCCTGACACACTAGAGCCTGCTGCAGCAGTCATCACGGCAATCCACGTGCTCAAGAGTCTTCCTCTCCTTCGCTGACCTTCCACTCTTCCAAGCATCATGTCCCTGGCCAAGGAATAGCCTCTCCTAGCAACATGACTGAAGTATGTGAGGCAAACCTCTTCATCCTTGCCTCCAGAGAGCACTTCAGCTGCAACCTTTCCAAGATGTATTTCTTTTTTGGCCATCTATGGTCAGTGCTCTTCTACAACACAACGACTCAAAGGCATCAATTCTTCTTCTGTTATCCTTATTCATTGTCCAGCTCTCAGATGCACGGCAAGTGATCAGAAAGACCATGGCTTGAATCAGACGCACCTTAGTTCTCAAACTGATATCATTACACCTCAATAACTTGGAGAGGTCCCTACCTGCAGACTCTCAGTACAATATCTCTCCTGATTTTCTGACTGGTACCAAGGGTGTTAACTGTGGATCCAAGTAAGATGAAGTTGTTGACAATTTCAATCTCTTCTTTATCCATCATGATGCCTATATCTGTCTAGAGGTAAGAATCTTTGTTTTCTTGACACTGAGATGCAATTCCTATTCAAAGCTGCATTCCTTGATCTTCTACAACAAGTACTTCAAGTCCTCCTCACTTTCAGCAAGCAAGGTTGTGTCATCTGTATAATGCAGGTTATTGATGAGTCTCTCTCTGTTCCTGATGCCACATTTCTCTTCAGAGTCCAGCTTCTCAGATAATTTGCTCAGCATATAGACTGAATAGGTATGGAGAGATAATACAACCCTCACATACTCCCTTCTTAATTTTAAACCATGCAGTGTTCCCCTGCTCTGTTCTGGTGTTCTCCCTAGGCCCTAAGTAACCTCTAATATATATACATTATAATAATATATATTGTCTTTTGATTGGCATATTCTAGAGATTTCATTTAAGTAGAGCCATACAATATTTGTTCTTTTGTGTCTGGCTTATTTCCCTCAGCAGTTTGTTTCCAAGGCCATGCCATCAGAATTTAATTTACTTTATGGCTGAATACTCCATTGTTTGAATAGACCCCATTTTGCTTATCCATTTATTCTTTGGTGGACACTTATGTTGACTCCCTAAAAGAGGCTGACGTGACTAGTGCTGTAATAAAGACAATCAAGTGTATGTTTGAAACTTTGCTTCCAATTCTTTTTGTATATACATACATCAGAGAGGATTTGCTGGGCCACAGATTGTTTTGCTTTGGTTTACACACTTTGGGAATGTCATTAGGAGAGGCTATTCCTTGGAAAGGGGCATCGTCAAACAAAGAAAGCAGACCCTTGATGAGATGGATCGATACAACAACTGCAGCAATGGGTTCAAGTGTGTCAGAGATGATGAGAATGGTTCAGGACAGGGCGGGTGTCAGATCTGATCTCCGCAGGCTCGCTGTGCATCATACTGGACTTGACGGCACCTAACAACGACATGGTCTGTTTCATTTTATAAGGAACCACTAAACTGTTTCCCATAGTGACTGCACCATCTTCCGTACCCACCAGCAAGGTACAACAGTCTAAAAAAAGACGGTGGAGAAATTGAGACTGCTGTACCTTGTTTGCTGGTGGGTAAGTAAGAAGGTATGTAATTGAAAGAACAGGAAACAGCTGTTGGGTCAGCTGGGACACATGTTGACCTTGTGCATATCAGGTTAGAACTGGGCTCTGCAGGTTTGTATTTTTTATTACTATTGAAAGTAAAACACACACCAATCCAAGAATTTCTGTGTGTCCAGTTCAGTGATGCTGATTATAACCTCTCAGATGTACATTCCCAGCCTCCTTTTCCAAATTGTTCTTCCCTAATCCTTTGAACTCACTCATCTTCCTACCTGACCTTTGACGTTCTGTTGTTACCGTGTACCCACCAAGGGAGCTCTCAAAGGAGCATGTTATTATTAAAAAAACTTGATTCTTGTGTTTGCTTGTTTACATTCTTGTTGTTTTGAGAATGTAGACAACAAAACTCATTCAATAATCTCCCCATGTTCTCTTTAGTGACACTGATGACATTCTTTGAGTTGCACAACCATTTCTACGCTGTTTTCTGAGTTGTTCTGCCTTCATTAACACAAACTCATTGTGTACTGAGGTGCTGAGCTAATCTTTCAAATTAGTGTGGACCCATAGAAATAGTTCTTTAAAGAGCACATTGCTAAGGGGAGCTCTGGTGGTCTAGTGGCAAAGAAGCTGCACTGCAATCCCGAAGGTGTGCAGTTCAAATCCACCAGATGCTCTCTGCTGGAGAAGGGCAATCTCTTCCTGTGCCAGTCAGATCTGATTCAACGATACACAACAAGGAAAAAAAATAATTTAAAAAGGAGCGCATTGTTCAATGCAGAGTCTTTGTTGTTATGTGTCAAGTCCCTTTGCGACTCACAGAGACCCTGTATATTAGCCCTGAGCCCATCTCATCATCTCCAACACACCTAATCCCATTGCCCCAACCCACTGAGTCAATCCATCTCTTCCAGGGTTCTCCTTTCCTGCGCTGTCCCTCCACCCATTCAAGCATGATGTCATTTTCCAAGGACTGATCCCTCCAGGACACATACCCAAATTATGTGAGATGGAGCTTAAAAATCTTTGCCTCTAAGAAGCTGCTTGGTTTCACTCTCTCCAGAACAGACCTGTTTGTTCTCTTGGCAGTCCACAGTATGTTCAACACAACTCAAAGGCATTCATTCTTCTTCTATAATCCTTAGTCATTGTCCAGCTGACGCATAGCAAGTAATTGTGAAGCCTGTACCAGGTGCTCCTTAGTCTCTAGACTGATACTGTTGCTCTTCAGTCCTCTAGAGAGGTCCCTGACCGCAGATTTTCCCAATATAAGTCTTCTGATTTCCTAACTACTGGTGCCAAGAGTGTTGACAGTAGAGCTAAGCAGGCTGTAATTGTTAACAAAATCAATCTCTTCTCTATCATTATGCTGCCAATCTGCCCAGTGGTAGGAATCTTTGTTTTCTTGATGTTGCGCTTCAATCCATTTTGAAGACTACAGTCTTTGATCTTCTGCAGCAAATGCCTAATGTCCTCCTCAAATTCAGCAAGCATAATAACACTGGTTATTGATAAGTCTTCCTCCAATCCTGATGACACGTTTCTCTTAATAAAGTCCAACCTCCCAAATGATCTGTTCCTCATGTAGATTGAATAGATATGCAGATAGGATACATCCCTGACACACACCTTTCCTGATCCTGAACCATGCATGTAATATTTTCTTGCTCTGTTCTGACTACTGCTTTCTGGTCCAAGTATAGGTTTCACACGAGCACAATTGTTTTCTGGGTTCCCACTTTTCTCAAGTTAGCCATAGTTTGTTGTGATCCACACAATTAAATGCCTTTGAACAGTCTGTGAAACACAGGTAGACATTTCTCTGGTACTCTCTGCTTTTGGTCAAGAGCCATCTAACATTGGCTATAATGTCCCTACTGCCATGGCCTCTTCTTAATCCAGCTGCGTAGCTGGAAGTTCTCTGTTGATGTGCTGTTCCAGTCATGGTTTGGTTTTTTTCAGATTTTTTTAGCTTTTATAAATAATAGCAGTAAGAATTTTTGAGCTGTACAGACGCTGGGGCTTGCCCATAGTGCTCTTGATGTACAAAGCCTGAACATTTTGGCAATTCTTCTTTAGCAGTGAAAGATCTTTTTTTAAAAAATTTTATTTCTGTGTCACTTGGTCAGATCTTTTTTTTTAAAAATTGAGATTTTAATGAAAGTTTATAAAGAACTTGGGTTTCCAATTGTTCATTGTTGCACATTTTTTTCTTGCTGTCTTCCTCCCCCCCCAGATCGCTTTTTTCTTTGGGGAAAAAAGTTCTTTCATTGTTATACAGCTCCTCCCAACACCCCCCACCCCACCCCCCGCCAAACCACTTTACTATACAGCTCTTATTCTGGACTCTTGTCATGCCAATAATACCTAATCATACATTCCTTTTTATAGTCCTCTCCTTCGTCTGTTTCAATGTTGTGTACATCATTTATGCCCTCTTTTCTTAGTTTCCCCCCCAATCCCCATGTCAGTCCTGTTTTATAACAGTGGCATTATGCCATATTTGTCTTTTTGTAACTGAGATATTTCACTCAGCATAATGTCCTCCAGGGCCACCCATTCTGTATAATAATTCATGAGTTCCTTGTTTTTCAATGCAGCATAGTATTCCATTGTGTGAATGTACCACAGCTCCTCTATCCACTCATTTGTTGATGGGCACTTGGGTTGTTTCCAAATCTTTGCTATTGTGAACAAAGCCGAAATAAACAGTAGTGTTCCAATAGTTTTTAAATAATCTTCAGCAGGATCTTAATTGCAGGAGTATTAGTGATATTGTTTGATAATTTCCATACTCTGTCAGGTCACCTTATTTCAAAATATTTCAACTGGCCAGGTAGTTGTCCTCCAAAGTTCTTGGCAAAACCTGGTGAGTGTGTCCAGGGAAGCATCTGTTTGTTAAAATATGTCAATTGATATGCCATCAATTCCTGGGGCTTTGTTTCTTGCCAGTTCCTTCAGAGCAGCTTGGACTTCCTCCTTCATCACCATTGTCTCTTGATCATAAGTTGTTTCATTAAATTCTTCTGTGTCAGCCAATACCTTTTGGTATAGTGACTATGTACTCCTTCCATCTTCTTTTGATGCTTCCTGGGTCATTCAACATTCTGCCCTTAATATCCCTAAGTATTGCAACTTGAGGCTTGAATGTATTCTTCAGTTCCCTCAGCTTAAGAAATGCTGAGCAAATTCATCCCTTTTGATTTTTTTTATTCCCACTCATTGCATATTTCATTATAGTACTTTGTTTTGTCTTCCCAAGCTGCCCTTTGAAATCTTCTGTTCAGCTCCTTAACTTCTTGGATTTTTTTCTCTTTGCTTTGATTTCTTGGCATTCTTGTGCAATATTCAGAATCTCTTCTGACATCTATTTTGGTCTTTTCTTTCTCCAGTCTCTCCAATAACCTTTTGCATTATTCTTCCTGATTTTTTTTTAATATCCTCCAACAGCTCATCTGGTCTTCACTCATTAGTGTTCAAAGCCTGTTCTGGAGCTGGTCTTTAAATTACGGTGGCATAGACTTGAGGTCAAACTTTAGTTCTTGTGGATTGGCTTGTATTTTCTTTAGCTTCAGTTTGAACTTGGATATGAGTAGTTGGTCTATTCCATAACCAGCACTTGGCCTAGTTTTCACAGCTGACATTGAGATTCCTCAATAATTGTTAAAATATTGCTTCATTTTAAGACTTCAGGGGATATTTTTGGTTTAGCGTTTAAAGGTGATCTCATTTTTGGGGAAACTCCATGGTTCCAGAAAGTCTAGTTTTCTTGAGAATTTGAAGTTCTGTTCTGCATTTCCTTCCTTTTGGTCAGGATTCTTCTCTAGCATCTTTGACCAACATGCTCAACAGTGGTAGCTGGGTACCATCCAATTCTTCTGGTCTCATGGCAGAGGAAGCTGTGGTTCTTAGAGGTAATTAGCCAAACATTCATTGCTCCTCCTGTTCTTTATTTTCCATTTTTCCTCTGTTGCTCTATGTGGATAGAGATCAACTGGACACTAGATGACCACTTAAAAGCTTTCAGGACCTCAGGCACTATGCAACAAGGTAGAACGAGGTAACCTAGAGGTGGAATAGAAGCACTCAAAGTGATAGTAATTATCTAGGGTATTCCTCTAAAGACTTCCCAGTTACTTGTATTTCAGTAGCTGTCCAGGTCTTTTTTCCCCCAAGGTTGTTCTGGGTGGATTCAAACTTTTAACTTTTCAGTTAGCAGTCACACTTGTTAATCATTTGCACCACCCAGAGACTGCAACAGCAAGCTTAGTGTGTATAAAGTGCCATCCAGTTCTATGGAGTTATTACAATGAAGGATCTTATATTGAAGAACAAAATATCTACAGAAAGGTGTGTAAAAGTGCAAAAATGTTAAACATGAGCTCGGTGAATTTTTATATCTGAATATACTTTATGGATGTGACTTTATCTAGATAAAGACATAGAACATTGGTGGCAAACTTTTTCTATAAAGAGTTTAAAAGAAAATAGTTTAGGATTTCATGCCATATATTCTCTGCAGTAATTAACTCAGTTCTGCTCTTGTTGCACAAAAATACCCAGATTGTATGAAAGAATGAGCATGGTTATATTCTGATAAATCCTTAGTCATGGAATTTTAATTGTGTTTTATTTCATGTACTACAAAATATTTTAATATTTCTTTTCAAACATTTGAAAATGCAATGATCACACTTAACTTTTGTGCTTATTAACAAAGGAACCACTTAGGACCCTGCCCACACTGCAGGCTACAGTTTACCAATCTCTGATAGTATTCCCCCAGGCAATTTCCAGTTATAATCTCTCTACCCTAGTCATTGCTGGTTTTCTTGTTTGATTGCTGGTTTGTTTTCTTTTTTTCAAGTCACCAACAATTAATTTTACTTGCTCTTGAACTTTATTTCTGTGGAGTTGTATCGTAAATACTACTGGGCCTGTCCTGTGGTGATTTTGTACCATGATGCACATTTTGGATTTTAAGTGGACTAACAAAATCTTTTTGGCTTTTAAATAGAAAACAGATATGATGTGATTTATAGTAAAAGGCATCATCCTTGTTACCTGTGAAGAATGGGTGAAAGGAAAATAGGAGTGGACATGCAAAGTGATTAGAAGTGATCCAAGCAAGAGATGATGGTGACTTGGACCAAGGTCAAAGTCACGGAATCAGAAGTCAGATTATGGATGTACTTAACTTTGAGTTCCTGGGTCAGTATTACTCAGTTCTGTTTTTAATATGGTGTTAAAATATAAGTAACTTATGAGTAGGGAGCTCTGGTGGCCTAGTGGCAAAAAGCTGTGCTGCCATCTCAAAGGCATGTGTTTCGAATCCACCAGCTGTCCTGTAGAAGAAGCATAGGCCATCTCCTCTTTGGAAACCTGCTGGAGGCTCAGCTATGGATCAGTTCTGACATGACCATATACTACTACCACAACAACATATGAATAAAGCCCTTGAATTTTCTGAGAAATGTGCGGTGGATGTTCCTTGTATAAATATATTCCTGCCCTAGTGGGTGGTGTTGAGATATAATGCATATTGAAGTCGGTAGTCTTTGAGCTTCTGGGGTAAGTGCTTCAGGTGGTCTTCATTTTCTGCAAGCAAGGTCATAAAGGAAGTGCCTCCGGTGTGCTCTTTAAAGGCAAGGATGGTGAAACTTCCCACTTACTTTGGGCATATTTTCAGGAGGGACCAGTCCTTGGAGAGAGAGCATGCTGGGAGAGGTTAAGGATCAATGAAAGAGAGGATGACCCTGACACAATGACTATCAAAATGGGCTTGAGCATGACCAATCTGGAGACAGTGCAGGATAGGGCAAGGCTCAGATCTGCTGTTCACAGGGTCACAATGATTGTACTTGATTCAAAGGCTCCTGATAACAACAACAAAAGGTTGATTTTGTTTCCCCAGAGGGTAAATGGGTGGTTGCATAGATGTAGTGCATTTGTTAAAAAAAAAAGATGTAGTGCATTTGTACAGTAAGAGGCCCAGGGGTCTATGAAATAGCCTCCTCCTAGAAGTTGTAGGTCTTGAACTGAATTTTGAAAGAAGAATAGTTGAAAAAGATGAAATGTGAGCTCTATAAAATACTAAAGACCAAGGACATCTGTCAGGCACCAGCAGTCAAGAAATCAAAAGATTAATTACAGCAGGAAAATCTGCTGTCAGGGACCTCTCCAAAGTACCAAAGAGCAACAATGTCAGTTTGGAGACTAAGGTGTGCCTAATTCAGGCCATGGTCTTCACAATTACTTGGTATGCATCAGAGACCAGGGCAATGACCAAAGATGACAGAAGAATCGATGTTTTTGAGTTGTGGTGCTGGAGAAGAGCGTGAGCATACCAAGGACAGTCAAGAGAACAAACAGGTCTGTCTTGGAGAAGGTGAAATCAGGATGCTCCTTGGAGGCAAGGATTTTGAAGCTCCATCTGACATATTTTGGGCATGTGGCCAGGAGGGAATAGTTCTTAGAGAAAGCTATCATGCTTAGAAGGGTGGAGGCACAGCACAGGAGAGGAAGACCCTGGATGAGTTGTATTTACATAGTAACTGGGGTAATGGAGCTAGGGTGTCACGGAGTAAGACTGGCTCAGGGTAGGGCAGGATTCAGAACTATTTTACCTAGGGTCGCTATGAGTTGCAGGTGACTCATGGCATGTAACAACAACAAAACAGATTCCACACATTTTTTAAATCAACTAATCCTTCCTGGTCGTGGTTGCTGTGATGCTGAAGATTGTAACAGTCAGTGAGGTGCCAATCATGGTAATGGGTACCCATGGTGGACAGTGTTGGCTGGAGCTTCCCGACTGAATCAAGCCTGGAAGCAGGAGCGGCATCCACTTCCGAAATGGCTTGCCTCCGGAATCTCTATGTACGAACAATGCTCAGGCTGTTGGTTCATAGGGTCGCTATGAGTCGTCTATGAGACTCGACGGCATCAAACAACAACAACAATCCTTCCTGGATGCTTCTATGTGCCTTAAGGTCCCAGAATAAACCAGAGGTAGAAAAAAATGGAAGCCTATGGGCTAAAATCTGACTTACTGCTTTTGTATGTATATAGGTTATTATTTATACCTATAAGGAGCTCTGGTGGTACAAACAGCTAAAGATTCAGCTGGGGAGCTCTGGTGGCCTAGTGGCAAGACGCTGCACTGCAATCCCAGAGGAACACGGTTCGAATCCACCAGATGCTCTGCCGGAGAAGGAGGCGCAATATCCTCCTGTACCAGTCAGATCTGATTTGACGGTACACGCACACAAAATAATAATAATAAAAAAAAAAAAGATTCAGCTAATAACAGCAAGGCTGGCAGTTGGAATCCACTCAGTGGCTCCAACGGAGAAAAAACCCTGGAGATTCACTCTTGTAAAGACTGTTGTTGTTGTTATGTGCCATTGAGTCGTTTGCGACTCATAGCGACCCTATGTACAACAGCCCTAAGCCCTGCTCTATCCTGTGCCAATTGCATTGTCTCTGACACACCCATCCCGATGACCCCAGTCACTGAATCAATCCACTTCATAGAGAGTCTTCCCCTCTTGCACTGTCCCTCCACCCTCCCAAGCATGATGTACCTCTCCAAGGACCTGTCTCTCCTTACAACATGTCCAAAGTATGTGAGACGAAGCCCCAGAATCCTTGCCTCCAAGGAATAGCCTGGTTTAACCCTATCCAGGATGAATCTGTTTGTTTTCTTGGCAGTCCATGGTATATTCAATACTCTTCTCCAGCACCACGGCTCAAAGGCATCAGTTATCCTTCTATCCTCCCTAGTCATTGTCAAACTCTCTGATGCATAACAAGTGATTGCAAAGACCATGGCCTATATCAGGCGCACCTTAGTCTCCAGAGAGACACCGTTGCACTTGAGTACTTTAGAGAGGTCCCTAACAGCAGACTTTCCCATTGCAATACGTTTTTTGATTTCCTGGCTGGGGTGCCAAGAGTGTTGACCGTGGAGCCAAGCAAACTGAAGCTGTGAACAATCTCAATCTCTTTGCCATCCATCCTGATGCTACCAATTGGTCCAGTGGTGAGAATCTTTGTCTCCTTGACATTGAGCCTCAGTCCATACTGAAGGCTGCAGTCCTTGACCCTCTGCAGCAAATGCATGAGGTCCTCCTCAGTTTTGGCAAGCAGGGTTGTGTTATCTGCATAACACAGCTTGTTAATAGATCTTCCACCAATCCTGATGCCACACTTCTCCTCATAGAGCCCAGCCTCTCGGATCATCTGCTCTGCATACAGGTTGAAAAGGTATGGAGATAGGACACATCCCTGGCGTACACCCTTCCCAATTTTGAACCATACAGTGTTGCCCTGCTCTGTTCTGACAACTGCTTTTTGGTCCAAGTATAGGTTTCGCATTAGCACAATTAAATGTTCTGGGATTCCCATTCTTCTCAGAGTCAGCCACAGTCTGTTATGATCCACACAGTCAAAGGCCTTTGCATAATCAATGAAACACAGATAGACATTCTTCTGGTATTCCCTGCTTTCAGCTAAGATCCATCTAATATCAGCTACAATATCCCTAGCACCACGACCCCTTCTAAACCCAGTCTGGACTTCCGGAAGTTCTCTGCTGATGTGCTATCCCAGTCATTTTGGGATAATCTTCAGTAGAATCTTGCTTGCATGTGAAATCAATGATGTTGTTCTGTAGTTTCCGAACTCAGTTGGGTCACCTTTCTTTGGAATGGGAACAAATATAGATCTCTTCCAGTCAGTTGGCCAAGTGGTTGTTCTCCAGATTTCTTGGAATGAATTGAGGGCAGCATATGTTAGCTGAAATATGTCAATTGGTATACCATCTATTCCTGGGGCCTTATTTTTTGCTATTTCCTTCAAAGCAGCTTGAACTTCTTCCTTCATCACCATAGGCTCTTGCTCAAATGTTATTTCATTAAATCCTTCTGTATCTGCCAATTCCTTTCGATACAATGACTCAATATATTCCTTCCATCTTCTTTTAATACCTCCTGGATCATTTACTATTCTGCCTAAAGCATCCTTGATTTTAGCAACTCTAGGTTTGAATTTGTTCTTCAGTTCCTTGAGCTTAAGAAATGCTATCGTAAAGATTAGGTTACAGTAAAGAAAACTTGATGGAGCAGTTTTGTCATATAGAAGTGCTGAGCTGACAGTAACTAGGCAGCACATAAGAACACTTGTTTAATATATGTAAGGCAATTTATTATTATTATTTTGTGTGTGTGTGTGTGTGTGTGTGTGTGTGTGTGTACTGTCAAATCAGATCTGATTGGTACAGGAGTAGATTGTCCCTCCTTTCCCGGCAGAGCATCTGGTGGATTTGAACCGTGCGCCTCTGGGATTGCATTGCAGCTTCTTGCCACTAGTCCACCAGAGCTCCCCTTATGTAAGGCAATTTTGAACTCATCCAGCAGTATGCGGAAGAAAAGGCCTGACCATCTGCTTTTGTTAATATTACAGCCAAGAAAAAGGTGAGCAAGGAGGGAAGGAAAAAAAATATTACAAATGAGAAAATCCTGTAGCACAGTTCTACCATAATGAATGGGGTCACCATGAGTTAGAAAGGCAGTTAACACCATCTATCTTTGAGGGTGAAGTCAGACTGCTCCTTGGAGGCAAGGATTCTGAAGCTTCGTCTGACATACTTTGGGCATGTTGCAAGGAGGGACTGGTCCTTGATAAGGGATATCATGCTTGGGAGGATGGAGGGACAGAGAAAGAGAGGAAGACCATAGATGAGATGCATTGATACAGTGACTGGGGTAATGAGGGTAGGTGCGTTAGAGACAGTAAAGTTGGCACAGGATTTCAGGGCTGTTGTACGTGAGGTTGCTATAAGTCACAGTGACTTGACGGCACATAACAGCAAAAACATCTACCTACCTACCTTTCTATCTCTCTATATCCATATTCACTGTATTTTGACCAAAATGTCCATGGAGTGAACTCCAGGTATCATGAAACAGTAGCTGCACATTTTAGACACAGCATGTGTTCTGTCTCATACTCCTCATCTGTCAGTCACTTTGTTTTCCTGTTCTGGCTCTATTAGGCTTTCGGTTTCCCACATTTGATCTTTGCTTAAAGAAAACTAAAATTTCAGGAGAGCTCTGGTGGCCTAGTGGCAAGAAGCTGCACTGCAATCCCGGAGGTGAAAAGTTCGAATCTACCAGATGCACTGCTGGAGAAGGATGGACAATCTCCTCCTGTACCAGTCAGATCGGATTTGATGGTAAACACACGATAAAAAGAAAAAAAAATATTAAGAAAAAAGAAAACTAGAATTTCAAATCAGTGACACAAGAAAGTGCCCCATGTGCTATGTGTGGGACAGGAAGAACTAAACCGAATGGAACCAAATGAGAACTTCCGAACCCGGGCTCCTTGAATGGACTTTGTTCTCAAAGAGGCTAAACGGACTCCTGGCGACTTTATGAGAGAAGAATGTCCCAAGAAATGGCTGGTGGATTCCAACTCCTGATCTTTTCGTTAGCTGCCCAACATTACTAAGACAGTAACACACTACTCACCAGGGCTCCTATATGGATAGACACTTCAGGTGGCAACATTTGGGGGAGCATGTGCATTATCTTCGGGAAGCAGTGTGCCTGAGAGAGCGTGTCGGGTCTCTGGGGCTTGGTTAGCCTCTGAGCCTCCACCTATAGAAAGATTATCAACGCACAAGCAGCACTCAGTGCAAAGTAGAGGAGCTTCCCAAAGACTTCCAGAGGGGTTCTTAACCTAGAAAATCTGCAGACTGGTAGAACTGGTACTTGAGACAGGTAAGGTCAGTTAAAAGGAAGCGGCGCTAGCAAGGTGGGCTGCCACAACAATCGGAGGTCCGGCCTCCACTGCGAACTAGCTGAAAGCCAAACTCGCTGCAGAGTCGAATCCAATTTATCACGAGCCTATATCGTTTTTCCAAGACTGTAAATATTAACCAAAGGAGATTGTCTTAGCTATCTCCTATCTCCAGCAGCGCTGAAAGCAGGTTTGAGCTGTTAGTCTTTCAATAAGCAGCCCAACACACCTAACCCACTAAGGTCACCCGAGCCTCTAACCTAATTAAGGTACCTGACAAATCACGTCAGCTCACCAGGTGATCTAGTTGGAAAAAAAATAGAGGGGAAAAACAAAAGAGAAGCGGCCTGGTGTGCCAGCGGCGCTGCAGTCCCAAATGTACCTTGCGCGGTGAGTGGGTGTAAAGACAGTTACAGGACAAGTGCGGAGCCTCCGAGCGAACTACAACTCCCAGCAGGCAGTGCGCGTCGGGCGGCGCCCTCCTCCAGCACGCGGGCCTCTCCCCCACCCCCGCCGCAAGCTGCCGTGTCTCGCGAGAGGACGGGCCGCGCAGGCGGTAGCGATAGAGAGCTGTGGCGGTGGTGGTAGCGGTGGCGGCCGAGACAGCGGCGGCCATTTTGGTGAGGCCTCGGGAGTGGCGGCGGCGGTTTGCTGAGAGTAGTGTTTCTCCTTTTCCCCACCCACCGCACGTATCTCAGTGCCGTGAGAGGGGGCGGTGGCGGGCAGGCGGTGGCAGGAACCTCGGCCCCCAGGGAATTTAAAGGCCGTGAAAGGAGCGGCCAAGAGGGGGCTCTCCCCCCTCCTCTTTGGGAGGGGGGTGGTGTGCACGCCCCCGAGGACGCAGGTAAGGAGAGGGAGACAAGATGGCGGACGCCCTCCTTTCCCCCTCCCCTGACGGGTGACTGCGCGCGCATCTTTTCGCCGCCGCCTCCCCTCCCACCTTCCCGGGGTGCTGCGCGCGCACCCAAGGCCGGGGCCCCGGGGCCGGTGTGCAAGCTGTCGGCGCGCGCCTATAGACAGACTGAGCAGGGCCGGGCCGGTCGTCGCTGCGCCCCAGCGCGACTCCTCTCCCCTCCCGCCTTTCTGCGCACGCGTGCCCGAGCGAGGGAGCGAGCTCTGAGAGGACGGACCCAGGTGCGCACCTGCCCGCCCACTAACCCCAACCCTCCCCCACGTCAGGGGCGCGCGGGACGAGGCGGGGAGGGGGTGGTCTTGGGGAGAGTCGGGGGCGCGCGCGCCCCCGGAGCCAGTTCGGGGCCCCCAGATCTGCTGGCCCCGCATCCTCCCTTTGCTCCGCCTTTTGCAGCTTGGTGGGGGCGGCCGCAGGCGGGCTGGGATGCGCGCCTTTCCCTGCCCTGCGACCCTCGCGTGCGTGGGTTCGGGTTCTGGCGGGAGCCCTTCGGTGGTGCGCGCAGCCGGCTCGCTCCGCCTCCAGGCGCGCACGCCCCTCCCCCCCGGCCGCCGCTCGCTGGGTGGGGTGGGAATCCAGGAGGGGGCGGGCTGACTTAGGGTCAGCGGGCCCCGAGGGCGGAGGTCAGGGGTCACTGCGGGGCAGCCGGCTCGGGAGGCTGGAAGGCTGGGGTCGGGAGTTGAAGTTTCTGGGCCTCTGAGAGCGACGCTGAGGTCCTGGGACTCCTGTGAATGAGGCAGTGGATTCAAGGCAGCACCTGGCCGAGAGATTTCCTTAAACACCGGGGCGAACACTTCCGGGCCTTGTGTGCGTTAACGCTCCTCGTTTCCGCTCCGTGGCTCTTGGCACTGCGGCCGTCCGCACTCCTGCCCACCCGTCTGGGGTCCCCTGCTTTACGCAGGGACTGTGATAGCAGAGGAGCCCTGGCGCAGGTGCAGGCCTCCAGGGAGGCAGGACGGATGCATCATTCCACTCCTGCTCCTGACTTCCCTGGAAAGGAGAGCACGCTGTCGTGTTTCATCACTTGGATTAAACTTGTAGACACGCCGTTTTAATTTTTTGCCTTGTTTCTGACTCTCAGTGATTGGAAGCTTTAAGCCTTAACGCTTTTGAAACGTGTGTGCGCGCGCGCGCCACTTTTACCTTCTTTGCAGCTGCTAGATCCACTTTAGGGGAGTCGGTTTTCAAAAACCTGAGTTGCTTCCCCCCCCTCCCCCCGCATGTGATCTTTCCCCACCACAGGAGTTCTCTTTTAAGCTTCTGAACAGATTCAGAACTCCCCAAAACCTGAAATAAAGGCTTTGATAGAGATTGACAGGTGGGGATTCCTACCTCCTGACTGTCCCCTTTCCCTTGTATTTCTTTCAGACGTGATTCCCCTCAGTACGGCAGCACCGTGGAAGTTCAGACTTTTACAGGGAGTGTGGTCTCAGCTCACACAGGTGAGAGTTAAGCTCCAGATACTTTGGGTGTGTGCTGATGCTGATGAATGAAATGGCTGAGATAATGAATGGAGAGCTTAAAGGTCCATACTTCCAGATTCTTGCTCGGGAGGTATAAGGTGATAATTTGAGTATTATTATTTCTCTTGAGGCTTTGGCTAGAGGAAGATGTGGTCACCCTGGTTTTCTACTAAGGAGAGTAACGGATTTTGGCATCAGACTGCCTAGTTAAGTCCATTATTTCCCTACTGTGTGATCTTTTGTAAGTGATATGTTGTTTCAGGATTGAGATCTTTTTGTTTGTGTAAGCTCCATTTAGTTCTGGGATCTTTTCTCTGTGATACTATCAAAGTGTTAATGGGTGTGTCAAGTGCTTTGAAACTAATTCTGACTCAGTGAAATCTATAGGGCAGAGGAGAATTGTCCTATGTGACTTCTGAGGCTGTAGTCTTTGTGGAATTAGATTGCCAGGTCTACTCTCCAAGTGAATGGTAAACATATATTGAGAATGAAATAAATATTTGTGAATAAAAAAATACCTGGTTTATAAGGGAGTTGTGTGAAAATCGTAGCATAAGAAAAGTGTTTAATAAGGTATCAAACCCATAGTAAATGTGTAGGAAACAAGGTTTTTTTTGTTGTTGGTTTTTTTAATACCCTTGGGGTTTTCTTTATTTAATCTGTTTAATTCATTCTTCTTTACAGGTGCTCCAGAAACTAGTGGACCTGAGCGGAGGCTGGGACGCCCTGGTGGGCCCCGGGCCCTGGAAGGCGGGTCCCGGTGGCCGGTGGCCCAGAATGAGGCCAGCTCCCAGCATGCCCTGCAGCCGGACGCCAGCCCCTCGGCCAGCAGCAGTGGTGACGACCCAGTCATTCTTCAGGCATCCAACGAGGAGCCTGAGAGTGGGACCATGCAGAGCAGCCCCTCCCCTGCTCACCCTCAGCTCCCAATCCTGCAGACACAGGCATGTTGGGAGAGATGGTTCTCTCTGCTTTTTGGACTGGTGACTTTGGGACAGCAGAAATCTTAACACGTGCTAGGCACATTTCTTTGATTTGTTACCTAGGTAGTTGAATGTTTTATGTTTGATGGACTGGGTGGTAATATGTGAAGGTGTCTAGGTATTAGTATCAGGTTGACCTGTAAGAGTGTGTGTGGAAACCCTTCACTTCCCTAAAATAATTGAGTTGGTCATAGAGAAGTAGAGGTTGAGGCAGCATGCTTATGACTATCTTTGGAAAGTGTTAATACTTTGCTGATTGCAACAGTGTAAGTTTTATGGATAGTGTGTACTATTGCAGTTTTCTCCTACCAAAGAAGAATGTAGAGTAGGAAAAAGCTTTGCTCAAGTTTATTGACTGTATAGACATTTGTTACTTAGTTGCAGTAGTAATCTTAGAGGTGCACTATGAGGTTGATACAGATGTTGTGAATTCCTTGGTATCTTTGTTTTAAGAGGACTTTGGTTATAATTCTTTTTAGTTTATAAAGTGAAGTATGACTGGTTAGCAGAGGGAGTGTCTCTCCTTTATAGGGGAGTACTAGGATGGGTGTTGAAAGTGAAGATGGTCTTGGTGGTAAAAGCTAGTTGCCTTTGAGTTGATGCTTATACTAACAGCAGCCCTAGGTGAGTTAGCAAAACTGCTCCAAGGGTTTTCAGTGGCTGGTTCCCTGGAAAGTGTTTTTCCACTGGCACCTTTTAATCTCTAACTTTTCTTTCTTTTTTTTTTTTCTCCCAAGAAAATACTAGTAATTTATTGGTGGGGTGGATGGGTGGAATAATCTCCAACTCAACTTTTCTATTAGCATTTGAGTATTCTAACTGTGAGTACTACCTGGGGACTCCTGATTTTGGTGGTAGCTCAAATTTACTGCATGAATGAATCTACCATTCTGCTGTGAAAAGGGGGGGGACGACAGAATTCTTTAAATGAGGGAAATCATTCCGGTTCTGGAAAAGCTCCAAATCCACTGCCATTTAGTCTTTTCCAACTCATAGTGCCCCTTCATTGGGTTTCCAAGGCTGTCAGTTATAGAGAGATGCTGCCCATCTTGTTCTTGTGGAGCGGCTGGTAGGTTGAGGCCACCGGCTTCTGCTTAGCAGCCTGATAGATCAGGCGCTGTGTCACCAAGAGTTCTGAGGTCCTGAAAGGGGTATTAAAATTTAAAGGTATAGTAGTTGTTCATTTGGGACTTGGGGAAATCTGAAGATTTTCTATAATTTGACTCTGCTCCCTTAAGTAGCTATTATTAACCCTATTTACCCCATATCTCAGTTTGCATGAGATTGATAACTTACTGAGGAGTTGGGGTTATGTGAAGATGAAATAACGTACTTAAAACTGCTAGTACAATGCTAAGCATTTCTTTCTCCTCTTCTAGATGGTGTCGGACGGCATGACAGGCAGCAATCCTGTGTCCCCTGCCTCATCCAGTTCCCCAGCCTCTAGTGGGGCAGGTGGCATCTCCCCTCAGCACCTAGCTCAAGATTCTTTGGATGGACCTCCAGGCCCTCCAGATGGTGCCCCCGTGTCCCTGGAGGGCCTCAGCTTACCCCAATCTGCTGACCTGGCTAACAAGGGCCCAAAGTGGGAAAAGAGCCATGCTGAAATTGCAGAGCAGGCCAAGCATGTACGTTTTGTGAGGGCCTGTGTTGGGACCTTTCCTGAACTTGCTTTTCTGTGGATATTTTACATATTTCCTTTTTTTGTAATACATTTGGGACATAGTTTGTTCACAATCTTGTATAATCTTGAGCTAATTATTATTTGAACTTGAGTCTCATTTTCTATAAAATGAAACGCAGAACCATACCCACTGCCCTCATGTCCTCTTTTAATTTTTGTTACTTTTTTTTAATGTATGTACCGTCAAATCAGAGCTGACTGGTACAGGAGGAGATTGTACCTCCTTCTTCAGCAGAGCATCTGGTGGATTCGAACCTCACATCTCTGGGATTACAGTGCAGCTTCTTGCCACTAGGCCCCCAGAGCTCACCTCTCATGTCCTTTTAATTCATGGTTATATTCTGTAAGGTGTCCAAGGCTGTAAATCTTGCTTGGCTAAGACTTTTTATGAAATGGGAATGGTTGTCATAGTTTGTATACTGTTCGAGTTGAAGTTGAAGGGGAGGACACGCAGGTGAAAATGCCTTGTAAACTATGAGTGTTCAGGGATTTACGGGTTTCTCTGTTATATAACACTGGGTGTGCTTGGTCCTTGGTCCTGCAGCTCTGGAACTTGATAGAAAGGCGGAGTTTTACTGAGAGGTTGAGGGTTCCCGTCATGGATTTAGAGAGTCTTGGAGGTGTGGTCCAACAGTGTTTTAACAAACCTTTCGTGATTCTGCTGGACACTCGACACTCAGAGTAAATACTAACTAGTGTAGTCCCATCTTGTCTCTTTTCTTCTGTGTCATTTCCTTTGACTTTGCTTTCTCAGAAGACGACAGGAATAATGAAAAGAACCTCAGCAGTTTTCTTGCGTCTTTAACTCTTCTCTGTTAAAAAAAAAATAAATGGTTTCTTTTTACATATTTTATTAAAGTAACAGATTTTTATTAGCTGGCCTCCAGTTGGTTCCAATTTGGGGTTACCCCGTATGTGTAGAATAGAACTGCTTCATAGGAATTTTAAGATTTTTACTTCTGCAGCAAACTGCCTGACCTGCCTTCTTGAGCTTCACGTGGGTGAGTTCGAGCTGCTGACCTTTTTTTTTTTGATAGGAGTCGAGTGCGTAAGCATTTACTTCACCCAGGACGTCTATAATCAAAGTTGTTGTTCAGTGCCGTCGAGTCACAGGCAACTCATAGTGACCCTATGAAGGAGAGTCCTCGATGCTTGGGTGCCTTTCATCCTCTCTCTAGGTTCATAGGGTTTCTGCAGGCAAGCTGTTATGGAAGTGGATGCCACTCCTCCTTCCAAGCTTGTTTTAATCGGGAACCCCACCCCACACTCTGTCCGCATTGGGTAGCCAGCCATTAACGCATTTGACACATCAGTGTCACAGTGTTCAGCCTCACAGCAACCAAAAGTGACCGCTGTACGGCAACTTGTACACCAAGGCTATGCGACCTAGAGGAATGTCTGAACAAAAACAATGAAAGACAGGTCCGAGGGCCGCTGGCTTGGTAGTATCGCTTTTCTGTCCACTGGGCCAGCTGATCTCTCTATCAAAGTAGAGACTGATAAATGTTCATTGTTAGTTATTCATTAGTGCTTGTAACTACTAACCTTTTTGTGTATAGCTTTTTTAGTGTTTCCAAATAATAAATTATATTTTGGTGGAAACAGCGTTTTAAAAAGTAGATCTGTGAGTTAACCTGGGTGTCATAGCATTTTGCTGTGCTTATTAGAGCATAGATAAACTCCACGCCACTAGTGTGCTAGTAATGGATCTAGTGCTCAGGTTGAGAAGGAAGCCCCTGCTGTAGGATGTTCTGGGAATATGTTTTCCACTTTTCTGATGCCTCCCAAGGAAATACAAGTTGTGTGAGAGAACTGAACATTAAATAGATGGCTGGGGTCATGAGACCTATTTTAGATTACTAGTTTTTATAATTTCCTAACTAATCTTGAGGAAGTTATTTTTCTGATACCGTTTTCATCATGTGGAGAGAGCACCTTACCTGCTTATAGGATTAGTATGAGGACTAACCACTTACGATAATCATAAAACGGTCAGATCATTGCCTAGACGTAGTCACCACCTAGTAATGCCTCTGTAAGGTGGAGAGCATGTCTGGAACTCTTCATCAACCTGGTCTTTCCCCCTAGGAGGCTGAGATTGAGACGCGGATTGCTGAGCTCCGGAAGGAAGGTTTCTGGTCATTAAAGAGGCTGCCCAAGGTGCCAGAGCCTCCTCGCCCCAAAGGCCACTGGGACTATCTGTGTGAGGAAATGCAGTGGCTCTCTGCCGACTTTGCTCAGGAGCGCCGATGGAAACGAGGAGTAGCCCGTAAGGTATGTGTTCAGTGTTGTATCTGTGGTTGGTTGGTTGGCTGAAAGCAAAGAGAGTTGTGTAGAGTCCTCATCAATCTCAGGAGGCTCTGCCTGGGTTTCTTGGCCTTGATTATATTCTTTGCCGTAGGCTGAGAGGGTTCTGGCCTGTGAGTATTTGCCTTGGGTCCTTGTTCCCATAGGTGGTGCGCATGGTGATCCGGCACCATGAAGAACAGCGGCAGAAAGAAGAGCGGGCCCGGAGGGAGGAGCAGGCCAAGCTGCGCCGAATTGCTTCCACAATGGCCAAGGATGTGCGGCAGTTCTGGAGCAATGTGGAGAAGGTAGGCAGACAGTCACGGTTAGGCTTTACTGCATCTATTTTGAGGGGACCTAATTCACAACATTTGTTATTGTTATGTGCCATCGAGTTGCTTGAGAACTCATAGCAACCCTACGTACAAAAACCCTAAAAGCCGTTCTATTCTGTGCCAACCTCGCCGTCTCAAATACACTCATTCCCACTGCTCCAATCACAGAATCGATCCGTCTCATTGAGGGTCTTCCTCTCCTGCGCCATCCCCTCCACTCTTCCAAACATGATGTCCTTCTCCAAGGACCAGTCACTCCTTGTAATATGCACAAAGTATGTCAGATGAAGCTTCGGAATCCTTGGCTCCAAGGAGCATTCCAGCTTCACCCTCTCCAGGACAAACCTGTTTGTTCTCCTAGTAGTCCCATTACATACATTAAATGGTTATGTTGGACTCTTTTTATTTTTTGTTTGGGGTAGGTGGTGCAATTCAAGCAACAATCTCGGCTTGAAGAAAAGCGCAAAAAAGCTCTGGATCTGCATCTGGACTTCATTGTAGGACAAACAGAAAAGTATTCAGACCTTTTGTCACAGAGCCTCAACCAGCCATTAGCCTCCAGCAAAGCTGGCTCCTCTCCCTGCCTTGGCTCTTCTCACACTGGCTCCGCAGCCTCTAGTCCTCCACCGCCTGCTTCTCGGCTGGATGATGAAGGTGTGTATCCCTTTTGGCCCTGTTATTCTTTCCCATATACCCTTTCCGGAGCTGAAAACCCACCCTGTGGCTTGCAGGGCCCCGTGGACTTTGTGACCTTATTCTCGTGCTATAGATGGGGACTTCCAACCCCAAGAGGAGGAAGAGGATGATGAAGAGACGATTGAGGTTGAAGAACAACAGGAAGGCAATGACGCAGAGACCCAAAGGCGTGAGATTGAGTTGCTTCGACGTGAGGGAGAGTTGCCACTAGAAGAATTGCTTCGTTCCCTGCCCCCTCAGCTGCTAGGAGGGCCTTCCAGCCCTTCGCAAACTCCTTCATCTCATGATAGTGACACTCGAGATGAGCCTGAAGAAGGTGGTGAAGAGCCCGCTCAGGTGTCGAAGGTACTGGCAGTAGGGGCAGTGGAAGACTCCGTGGGAGCAGAGGGAGCGCTTCAGGGTCTGACTCCTGGCCTATGAGTTTGGTTTGTGGTCTTCAGGAACCCTCTCTGATTAAGGAGATTCGATTCCTGTTTGGAAATTGGTACAGAAGAGTCTGTGTTTGAGATCAGTTATGGTCCTAGATAGGCAGGTTCTGATAACTGAAAACAGAATGTACTACGTGCTTTCAGATTGACGTGTTGATTTTTCTGGCCTGTTTTTTGCCACTTCTGTGAAAGGGGAGTAATCTTACTTCCTTACTGACTTAACCAGGTAGGGAGAGTGGCTGGTGACCATAAAGTCTTCTGGGCATCAGCTCTTTGTTTCTCTGCTTAGGTCTGACATAATGGGGAGGGTATTGGGTGTTGTTTTGGTATCTAGCACTTTCACAGGTCCTCTCCCAGACTGTGGGACCAGGATTTGGTAGCTGGTGCTGAGAGAAAACCTTTGATTGCATCCATGCCCTGGGACTCTGCCAGTGGCAGCTGTCACTCAATGGAACAGACAGTTCTCTGGCATTTTATTCTACATTTGTGCCTTTTATTGGTATTTTCACTTTAGGCCCTTTCCATCTTTTGCCATATAGGGTACCCCACCACCCTCTTCTATCACAAAGCACAACAGCCAACCTTGGCATCCTGATGAAGATGATGACGAATTTACTGCTAATGAGGATGAAGGTCAGACGAGTTCACTTCATCCTGTTGTCCTTGACTCTTAAATTATCTGGCCCTAACTTTAAGATTGTCTCGCTTCTTTTACTTGAACTGTGATCTGTACTCTATCCCTGCTAATACACCTTTATTCTCTTACCTAGCGGAGGATGAAGAAGACACCATCGCAGCTGAGGAGCAGTTAGAAGGGGAAGTAGATCATGCCATGGAGCTGAGCGAGTTGGCTCGAGAAGGTGACTAAAAATTTTACTACTTATTCTGTACAGCGCTAAGGATGTAGACACGAATGACACTCTTGGCAATGGTGGATCATTGGGTTGATAAGGTTTCTCCCAAGGATAGGCAGCACCATCGACAGATCTAGCTCAGGGTGTAGGCCTTGATTTTGATAGCTGGAACTGTGGAAGTAAGCTCTTTTGCCTACTATCAGACTTAGATCAAGTTTAGTGTCTGCAGAGATGAAGTTAATCTGACCATTTTTAGCCCTTTTCCCTTGAAGCGACTGAAGTTTTTAATCTTTGATTTCTTCTCCAGGGGAACTGTCTATGGAGGAACTATTGCAGCAGTATGCAGGGGCCTATGCCTCTGATAACTCAGCCCCAGGCTCTGAGAGCAGTGAGGAGGAGGAGGAGGAAGAAGAGGAGGTTGAGGCGAACAGCTCTGATAGTGAACCAGAGGAAGGTACAGAAGCTGAAGAGGCTCCTCAGGAGGACAGTAGCAGTCAGTCAGGTGAATGTGGTTGTGAGCCTAAAGCTGGGGAGGGCAGCCATTGGAGAAAGGGAAGGTGAACTGTAAACCTTGGTCTCAACGCTTTAGACTCTGCTGAGGAGCAGAGCGAGGATGAAGACGAGGAGCATTCAGAAGAGGAAGAAACAAGTGGTAGTTCAGAGTCTGAGGAATCAGAGTCTGAGGATTCTGATGAAGCCCAATCACAGAGCCAAGCAGATGAGGACGAAGATGACGACGACTTTGGGGTGGAGTACCTGCTTGCTCGAGATGAAGAGCAGAGTGAGGCAGATGGGGGCAGCGGGCCTCCTACCCCAGGGCCCACCACCACTCTAGGCCCTAAAAAGGAAATTACTGACATTGCTGCAGCTGCAGAAAGTCTCCAGCCCAAGGGTTACACTTTGGCCACCACCCAGGTATCTTTAGACCCAATTTCTGCTTTCTTTAATCTAAACTTTCCTGTCTGGTAATGGCAGTTGCTGCAGTTCCATCATGAGACCTCTTTCCTTCCTACCAGGTGAAGACCCCTATTCCCTTGCTGCTACGGGGCCATCTCCGGGAGTACCAACACATTGGACTGGACTGGCTGGTTACTATGTATGAGAAGAAACTAAATGGCATTCTTGCTGATGAGATGGGGCTGGGCAAGACAATCCAGACCATCTCCCTGCTTGCACACTTGGCCTGTGAAAAAGGTAGCCTAGCAGGGCCTTTGCTCATGAGCACCCTTGGCTAATATTTGGGAGATTGTTCAGTGGTGACTATAGCAGCAAGATGGTGAGCTACTTGCTATCTCGCTTCTGGCTGGCATAGCAGATTAACTGATGCACTTAGTTAACTAGATACAGAAATTAATATAGATGCTAGATTTCTTATGCCGGTGAGTCAGAATGGACTCAAAACTGAGCCTTCAGAGGGTTTTTGGAGGTTATAAATCACATGGGGGTGGGGGGGAACCACATGGGAGGAGATTGTCCCATGGAACTGCTAGTGGATTCAGACTACCAGAGAGGCGTAGCCTTTAGGCTGATAGTGCTGCTTCCTGTGGACTGTAGCTCCACTCGCTTTCTTAGGAAGGGGCAATAGAAGAGCAGAGTGGTCAAGGTTACTATACTTGAATCAGAATCACAATCTTTGTTTCCTTACTATTTCTCCTTTTTTATTTTTATGTATGTGTGAAACAGGTAACTGGGGTCCCCACTTGATCATTGTTCCCACCAGTGTGATGTTGAACTGGGAGATGGAGCTGAAACGGTGGTGCCCCAGCTTTAAAATCCTCACCTACTATGGAGCCCAGAAGGAGAGGAAGCTCAAGCGGCAGGTTTGAGTCACCACGTGGTTACTTTCTCTGCTAATCACTCCTTTGCTGTTCAGGCCATTAGATGAGTCTCTTTCTGTTCTGTTCTATTGCTTTATTTTCCAGAGCCTTTCTCTTTACCTGATTTCTGTGCTTTGAGGAGCTCGTTATCTCTTCCCTTTGTCCATTTTTCTTTTTACTCCACTGTTCCTTTTTCTTTGTTCCCTCAGGGCTGGACCAAGCCCAACGCCTTCCATGTGTGTATTACATCTTACAAGCTGGTGCTGCAGGACCACCAGGCCTTCCGCCGCAAGAACTGGCGCTATCTCATTCTAGATGAGGCTCAGAACATCAAGAACTTCAAGTCACAACGCTGGCAGTCACTGCTTAATTTCAACAGGTGGAGATAGAGATGGGATTTGTGGGCATTGACTTGACCTGGAGGATAGGCAGCCTGAATTGAGTATCAGGGATGCCAGGAAGGTTGGACCTAGTGAACCATCTTTGCTCTAATTCACCATTGTTTTTTTGCAGCCAGAGACGCCTGCTCTTGACAGGGACACCCTTGCAGAACAGCCTCATGGAGCTTTGGTCCTTGATGCACTTTTTGATGCCTCATGTCTTCCAGTCTCACCGCGAGTTCAAGGAGTGGTTCTCTAATCCTTTAACGGGCATGATTGAGGGCAGCCAAGAGTATAATGAAGGGCTAGTCAAACGCCTCCACAAGGTAAGGCCCGTAACAATTTGTCCAGGAAACTTAGAAAAATCTTGGTATTATTGGAAACATGCAGAGCAGAACATGAAGTAACAACTTGTACACATACAAGTTACTAACATTGATTGTATTTCTTGAGTTGTACTCCTCTCTTGCTTTCCTTTTCTGAATTGTCCTCCTCTTAACATAAACTCACCATCTCTTAAGTTTTCCCTTCTAATCTTTTGAAATGCTGCTGTCAGTTTCATCCATATTAGTGCTGTCCAGGATGCTGGAAGGACAATATCCAGAATGCCGTTGTGGGGAGGGATGCTGAGCTACTCTCTTGTCAAGCTGGAGTCTTCAGGCACTTCACTGATTTCTACATTGAGTGACCTCTCTTGGTCCTCACACTGCTTGTTTTCTCCAGTGTTGATGTTTTGTTGTGTTTTTTACTCTGATGATTTTTTTATCATTAATTTTAATGAACGTTTACAGAGATTTTGGATTTCCATACAATCATTACATTTTTCTCCCTGCCCACCCCTCCCCCCAGTTTTCACTTCTCTTTGAAACGTGAAAGAAAAATTATTTCATTGGTTTAGAATCCTCCCCCTTCCCCCTGCCCCGAGTACACTCCACTACGTAACTTTCATTCTGGACTCTTGTCATAACCATAATACCTAATCATATATCGCTTTCAAACACTTCCCTCATCTATTTCAATGCAGTATACATAATTTATCCAGTTTTTCTCGAATCTCAGCATAATGTCCTCCAAGGCCACCCATTTTGAGTAATATTGCATGAGTTCCTTCTTTTTCTGTGCAGCGTAGTATTCCATTGTGTGAACATACCAGAGCTGCTTTATCCATTCTTTTGTTGATGGGCACATAGGTTGTTTCCAACTCTGCTATTGTGAACAAAGCCACAGTAAACATGGGTTTGCATATATCTGCCTGGGTGGCAGTTACGGTTTCTTTAGGGTATATTCCCAGTAATGGAATTGCGGGTTCAAATGGTATTTCTATTTGCAACTTTTTGAGAAAGTGCCATACAGCCTTCTATAGTGGTTGCACCATTTTACATTCCCACCAACAGTGAATAAGGGTTCCAATTTCTCCACAACCTCGCCAGTGTTTGTTGTTTGCCACTGTTGATGTTTTTGTCCCTTCTCTTCTCTGAGGAGAGCACGGGTGATAAGCTTCACTTCTCTTTCCATTGGTGTTCTTCCTGTCACTTTTTGCAGGGGGAGGTGTTGTACATGTACACACATGATCGCTTCCTCTGTGGTGGTCTCTACACAGCTTTTAATTGGCAGCTTTTGGGATTCTCGTTTATTTTTTTTTTTATTGTTATTCTGTTCTACAGATCTTACACTGCTCAGTGCTAAGGGTTGTTTTCCATGTGATGATGAATTTGTATTATTAAAGCAATTACTTTTTGTTTGGGGTTTGGTATTTTTTATATTTTGGTTTTTGGGAGTTTTTTTCTGCAGGGAAGTGCAATTACTTTCTTACCACCCAGCCTGTATCATAAATTTCTGACTTGATTTTTGAACCTTTTGGACATACACTGTTATAAGCCAAACATCTCTGGCCTATCACATATTTTATTCTATCTTGGTTAGTTTCAGAATCATTTGGGTAAACCAGAGAGTCTTCCTTAACTCTTTTCACTTTAAACCTGTCTTCACTTGATGGGTCAACTTAAAGACTATGCTAACACATAATTTTTAATTTTCACTGCCACATTTTTTTTTTCTGTAATTATATTTTATTAATTTTCATAAACATTTACAGAGATTTTGGGCTTCCACTCATTCATTGTTGCACTATTCTCTCTACCCTCCTCCCAGTTTGTTCTTGTCCCAATGCCACAGTGCTTGTCAAAGCCAGTTCTGATTAATCTTCTTTGTCAGTGTATCCTTTGCCATTCCCTATCACTCCTCCCTGAGAGAGACTTCACCCTGAGTCATAAGGAAAAGGGGATGGCGTATTCTCTTAGCTACTTCCTGCTGAAAAGGGACGCTGTGGGTTTCAGGGTGGAGATCTTCTCTCACTACTCTAAAGGGCCCCTTTGGCAGTAGGAAACACATAGACTATTATGGAGATTGATTTTGGAATTCAGATGCACTCTTATTGATTGTGCTTGGCTGTACATGTACATATCCTTCAAGATGTATCATGGGGGTGTTGCAACCTAGAAGACACAAATTTGACTAACAAGTTATAAGTACATGAGTCCAAAAATTATGGAAAAGTAAAAGAAAAGATTCTTTCATTGTTTTACAAACCCTCCCCCAGGTCCCCTCCACCATGCAGCCCTCGCTCTAGTCTCCTGTGATGACAGAAATACCCAGTTACATCTCTCTTTTAAACGGTTCTCTCCCTCCTCTGTTTCAGCGCAGTATACATTATTGAACCCATCTTACTCAGTCTCTCCCCAACCCCAAGGACAGTCCCATTCTACAACAGTGGCATCATGTAATATTTGTCCTTTTGTGGCTGGGATATTTCACTCAGCATAATGTTCTCCAGAGTCAACCATTTTGAATAATATTGCATGAGTTCCTTGTTTTTTAATGCAGCATAGTATTCCATTGTGTGAATATACCACAGCTTCTCTAGCCATTCGTTTGTTGATGGGCACTTAGGTTGTTTCCAACTCCTTGCTATTGTGAACAAAGCTGCAATAAACATGGGTGTGCATATATCTGCTTGGATGTCAGCTATGGTCTCTTCAGGGTATATTCCCAGTAGTGGAATTGCTGGGTCAAATGGTATCTCTATTTGCAACTTTTTGAGAAAGCGCCATACTACTTTCCACAGGGGTTGCACCATTTTACACTCCCACCAACAGTGAATCAGGGTTCCAGTTTCTCCACAACCTCGCCAGCATTTGTTGCTTGCTGTTCTGTTAAATTTTGCTATTTTGACTGGGGTGAAATGATATCTCATAGTTGTTTTAATTTGCATCTCTCTTAGGGCTAGGGATTTTGAGCATTTCTTCATGTGTTTGTTAGCCATCTGAATGTCGTCTTCGGTGAAGTGCCTGTTCATATCCTCACTGCCACATTTTTTGTTCTTCCTTGCAAGGTTGACTTTTCTATTACGCTATACTTTTATTTTGTGAAATGTTTGAGTCACCTTTCCTACAGTTAGTTGCTCTCCTCTCAGGGCTTCCATGTACCGCTTATTATCCTTTTTCTTCTGTGCGTGATCCTGACTCATGTTTGCATCATTGGTGGCTGGCCACTTAATTGTTTGCTGATGAGCTGAGCCAGCCCCCAGCCAGTCATCATGCTGGAGCCAGCTGAGTTCTCCCCTCCCAGCCATCTCTATTTGCTTTCAGGTTTTGCGGCCCTTTTTGCTACGCCGAGTTAAGGTGGATGTTGAGAAGCAGATGCCTAAAAAGTATGAGCATGTTATCCGCTGTCGACTTTCCAAGCGCCAACGCTGTCTCTATGATGACTTCATGGCACAGACCACGTAAGGAGTGGCTGAGGCATGGGACCCTTGGATTAGAGAGAAAATGAACGTGACTGTCAAAATAACCAGCTTCTTTTTCCTCCCTCTTTAGAACTAAGGAAACACTAGCTACAGGTCATTTCATGAGCGTCATCAACATCCTTATGCAGCTCCGGAAAGTCTGCAATCATCCAAACTTGTTTGACCCTCGGCCTGTTACCTCCCCTTTCATCACTCCTGGCATCTGCTTCAGCACCGCTTCTCTGGTGCTGTGGGCCACTGATGTCCACCCCCTCCAGGTAGGTAGAGGTCCTCAAGAGTCTCAGCCTTTTTATCATTTTTTTTTAGGCCAGGTACTAGCATTTTGTATCCTTCCTCTCCTCCACACTTCTGACCCTCAACACTATTTGCCTAGCTTCACCTTTTCTAACCATCCCATTCAGGGCAAGGTAATTCTTAATCTCTGGTCCTAGGTTCTTGCCCTAGGAAACTGGTTATGTGGTCCATTTCTGTAATAGTTTGTGTGCTTTGAATTATTGAATTAATGAGTTTGAAAGCGTTGAGGGGTTATTGGTAGGCATGTAATAAAAGATATTTTGTTTTTCCTCCTCTGCTTGTTTTGATCTGATGCATCTATGTTCCTTCTTTTGACAGCGGATAGATATGGGTCGGTTTGACCTTATTGGCCTAGAGGGCCGCGTCTCACGATATGAAGCTGACACCTTTCTGCCCCGGCACCGCCTCTCTCGCCGGGTACTGCTAGAGGTGGCTACTGCTCCGGACCCCCCACCCCGGCCCAAGCCAGTGAAAATGAAGGTTAACAGGTACCAAGACCGAGGAATAAGCTATGCTACTGGAAGGAATTGAGTTGGGAAGGAAAGAGCCAGAAGCGAGGTTAGATGTGGAGCAGGTGCAAATTGCTATGAAAGGACTTTGGAGAAGAGAATAACTAAGGGCCCTGGGAGGAGGCTCTGGCCCTCTGTCTATCACTGCTCTCTCCTTCACCCCCCCCCCCCACCTCTTTTGTTTTGGGGCACAGAAGGGGAAGACCCTCTATGAGGTGGATTGATTGAGTGACTGGGCTAATCGGGATGGGTGTGTCTGAGGCAGTGAAATTGGCACAGGATAGAGCAGGGTTTAGGGCAAGTGACTCAGTGGCACATAACAACAACTCATCCTCATTCCCTGTCCTTTGGAATGATTTCCATTTCCCATAGTTCTCTTCTAATTTCTGTCTTTTCTCCCTCACCTTCTTGATTTTCTTTCCTGCTCCTTCTTTCTCTGTCCTTACACCTCTGGTGTTTTTTTTCATAGGATGCTGCAGCCAGTGCCCAAGCAGGAAGGCCGAACAGTGGTGGTGGTGAACAACCCACGGGCACCCCTGGGCCCTGTCCCAGTCCGTCCCCCTTCAGGCCCTGAACTCTCATCCCAGCTCACCCCCGGCTCAGTCTCCCCAGTTCTGCCAGCACCACTGATGATGCCAGCCTCAACCAATGGGCCCCCACTTGCTCCATCATCCCGACCCCCTGGCCCTGTTCTGTTGCCCTCACTGCAATCAAACAGTGGTCCTCTTCCCCAGGGTGAGTTTCACCAGAGCTCGAATACTGGGGTCATTCAGGAAAGAGATTTTAAGAAGCTGAGTTGAGGTTCAGTGGGCAGAAGGGAGGTTGGACTCTCCTGGAACTAGGAAAGCTGCTAGGCAGAGTGTATCTGATGGGCGTTTGCTTTGTGTTTATAGTGTTACCATCCCCTTTGGGGGTCTTAGGTGGGACTTCACGGCCTCCCACACCAACCCTGTCCCTGAAGCCATCACCACCTGCTCCAGTTCGCCTTAGTCCAGCTCCACCCCCAGGCTCGTCCAGTCTTTTGAAGCCCCTGACAGTGCCACCAGGCTACACCTTCCCCCCTCCTGCTGCTGCCGCCACCAGTGCTGCTGCTACTACGGCTACTGCCACCACCACAGCAGTGCCAGTTCCAGCTCCCTCACCACAGCGCCTCATCTTGACTCCTGATATGCAGGCTCGCCTGCCCTGTAAGTTCTTGATATCTGCAGTCAGGAGCCTGACATGGAAGGGAGGCTTAGGTGACATGGAGCTAGAGAACAAAAGCTTAGGAACATTGATGTATCAAATTTTAGGTAGCTAACATTTTGCCAGACATTGGTAATTCATAATCAAGTAGGAGTCCTCAAGGGGTTTATCATTTACTGGGGAAGAGGGAGAGTAAGCAGTCATAAGTATAATAATAAGACAAAATGGTGATAACTGGGTTTGTCTGGTGTTTAGCCACTACAAAGTATTAAAAAGTTTTTTAAGTAGGATTGGAAGTGGTAGTACATGAAGAACCGAAGGCTTTCGGTGGCAGCTGAATTTGTTGGGACATGGTAAATTGTGTGCTGAGGGCTGGAGATTTTGGAGGAGAGCAAAGTGTGTACTTTATCAGGATCTGGGAAGGGAAGGGGTGGTGAGCAGAATGGGCCTCATGCACAGTGCACTCCTCTGTTTACAGCAGGTGAAGTGGTCAGCATCGGACAGTTGGCCTCGCTGGCACAGCGTCCAGTGGCTAGTGCGGGGGGAAGCAAACCTCTCACCTTCCAAATCCAGGGCAACAAGCTGACTTTGACTGGTGCCCAGGTGCGCCAGCTTGCTGTGGGGCAGCCCCGCCCGCTGCAAAGTAGGTAAAACCCACCCCCTGTCCTGCCTTATTCCCCTTTTGCCTGCTCCTTTGTATTTGTGGCTCTTCCTTTTTAGCTGTCAGCGTTTGTGTTTCCTTTCACCAGCTTGGGCTGGGTGGTCAGAGGGATGCTTTGGTCAAGAGAAGTCATTCTAGAGAAGTGGTCCTTTCTGTTTATTCCGTTTCCTCTTGCCTTTGTCTCTCCCTCCCCCTGCTGATAGCTGCTTTTTCTCTCTCTTTCTCTTTCCCCTTAACTCAGGGAATGTGGTGCACCTGGTGTCAGCAGGGGGCCAGCACCACCTCATCAGCCAGCCTGCCCATGTGGCCCTCATCCAGGCCGTGGCCCCGACCCCTGGTCCTTCCCCTGTCTCTGTGCTGCCTTCTTCGACCCCCAGCACCACCCCTGCCCCCACTGGTCTCAGCCTTCCGCTTGCTGCTAACCAGGGTGAGGCTCTTGGCCTTCCTACTTAGCCCCTTGCTGGCCTTGGTCCAACCTCAGGCATTTCCTGGGCTACTGTCTGTCCAGCCGCCTTCAGTGTTGCTTCCCTCTGATTCCACTGTTGTCTGTCTGCCAACCTCCCTTGCCCTGGACTTCTTCCATCTTTTGGGTTTCTTTGTTTGTTTTCTACCTTCCTCTCAATGTAGCTTCCTCTTACAGTGCCACCAACCATGGTGAATAATACAGGCGTGGTGAAGATTGTAGTGAGACAAGCTCCTCGGGATGGACTGACTCCTGTTCCTCCGTTAGCCCCAGCACCCCGGCCTCCCAGCTCTGGACTTCCAGCTGTATTGACACCACGCCCCACGTTACCCCCTGGCCGGCTGCCTACGCCTACTCTGGCTCCTTCCCGGTCTCCCATACCTACATCTACTTTGGTGAGGCCTCTCCTCAAATTGGTCCAGAGTCCTTCACCCGAAGTCAATGGTGAGTCCAGTGGCTCAGGCCATAGATTTCTTGTCAGGAACGGAGGTGGGGGTGGCTCTGAGTGTTTGTCAATCTTATCAGATCTTTTCTTTACTAACATACGATTTTTACATGCATTGGTCCCCAGGACTGACCAGCCTGGGTCCCATTAGAACTTTGGAGGGAGGGGAAATGTTCCAGTTTGCAGATTCTGTTTAGTTTTAACTCCTTTGGGTTGGAGTGAAGGTGGTTTGGGAAACAGCTGGAGCTTTTGTGGGTAGACGAAAGTGTGGGACAGGGTAGTAGAAAGAGACATGGTCTAATTCTTCACTTTTCTCCACAGTTTCTGCACCCGGAGCTGCTCCTTTGACCATCTCTTCTCCTCTCTCTCTGCCATCCTCAGTCCCTGGCCCAGCTTCTTCTCCAGTTCTCGTTCCCAACTCCTCTCCCCTTGGTACTCCTGTATCCACCACGGTCCCAGTCTCATCTTCACTCCCCATCTCTGTGTCTACTACACTTCCTGCCCCTGTCTCTGCTCCGCTCACCATTCCCATCTCGGCCCCCTTACCTATTTCGGCTCCGGGCTCGGCTCTCTTGACCACTGTGACTCCGGCACTAGCTCCAGTTGTCTCAGCAGTTCCTGGACCTCCCTCTTTGGTGCCAACTGGGGCTTCCCCATCAGCATCAGCCTTGACTCTTGGTTTGGCCACAACTCCATCCCTGTCCTCATCTCAGGCACCTGGTCACCCTCTGTTGTTAGCTCCCACCTCTTCACATGTTCCAGGGTTGAATTCAGCTGTCGCCCCGGCATGCTCACCTGTCCTGGTGCCGGCTTCAGCTCTGGCCAGTCCTTTTCCAGCAGCACCAAACCCAGCGTCAGCTCAGGCTTCCCTTCTGGCTCCAGCACCGTCCACATCTCAGGCTCTGCCCACCTCTCTGGCTCCTATGGCGGCTCCGCAGACGGCAATCCTGGCTTCTTCTCCAACTCCTCCTCTGGCTCCTCTTCCAGTCCTGGCTCCGTCACAGACTCCACTTCCAGTTTTGGCACCATCTTCTACTCCAGGAACCCCTCTAGCCTCAGCTTCACTAGTGCCAGCCCCAGCTCCTGTGTTGGCTCCGTCATCAACTCAGACTCTGATCTCAGCCCCAGTTCCTTCACCTCTCCCGAGCCTGGCTTCTACACAGACACTGGCTCTAGCTCCAGCTTTAACATCCCCCCTTGGTGGCTCATCTCCATCTCAGACACTGTCTTTGGGAACAGGAAATCCACAGGGGCCTTTTCCAGCTCAGACGTTATCATTGACTCCAGCAGCATCCCTTGTACCGGTTCCAGCTCAGACACACTCTTTGGCACCAGGGCCACCACTGGGTCCCACTCAGACACTGTCTCTGACCCCAGCACCTCCTGTGGCTCCTGCTTCTCCAATGGGTCCATCCCCTGCTCATACCCTGACTTTGGCTCCAGCAGCATCATCTACTTCACTCCTGAGCCTACCTTCAGTACAAACACTGACCTTGAGTCCTACTCCGGTTCCGGTGCCCACCCTGGGCCCAGCTGCAGCCTCAGGACAGGCACCAGCTTCCCAGCCCTCTTCCCTTGCGGTTTCTGCATCTGGCTCTGCTCCCTTGCCTGTCACCGTGGTATCCCGGCTACCTGTTCTCAAGGATGAGCCTGAGACACTGACATTGCGATCTGGCCCCCCCAGTCCTCCCTCCACTGCTACCTCGTTCAGTGGCCCTCGGCCTCGACGCCAGCCCCCACCACCACCTCGTTCCCCTTTCTATCTGGTAAGTTCAACTCCCCCACAACGCAGGAGTTTGAATTTGTTGGGGGATGGGTAGGATGGAGTGAATGGAACAATGTAATGTCATTTTTGTTTTGGTAAATTTCAAAGGCTGCTTTTGAGAAGTGGGTATTTCAATGACAGAGGACTAGTCACTTCCCATATTCTACCTTTTTGGGGTAATTCAGGTCTTGATGTTCTTTCCAAATTACTAATCACAAGACTTGTTACCAGGTACTTATTTGTTCTTGCTTCACTGTCTTGGTATTAACACTGACATTTATTTCCCCACTAAATGATCATCAACGTTGTTGTTATGTACCGTCAAGTCTCTTGCGACTCATAGCAGCCCTATGTACAATAGCTCTAAACTCTGTTCTGTCCTGTGCCAATCACACTGTCTCCAGCACACCCATCCCAGTTACCCCAGTCACCGAATCAATCCATCTCTTAGAGGGCCTTGCCCTCAATGTTACCATTAGTAAAAACAGTTTTTGCTTTTTTTCCCCCCCTCTGCTTTTTGGGTTTTTTGCTGTGTCCCACAAGATGAAGTTCTTCAGTAAGAATACTTTACAGTTGTATTCCCACAATTGAGTATTCCTGTCAGGAAAAGGATGACACGTGGAGAAAAGAAAAAAAAATCTTGTTGCCATCTAGTCTGTTCCAACTTGTAGTGGACCCACTGGGACAGAATACACTGTAATGTATGTGGAAGCCGATTACCACATTTCTCTCCCGTGATGCAGCTGATGAGTTCAGACCACCAACTTTTGGGTTAGCTGCTGAATGCTTAACCAAAGCCTGTGGCTTTGATAAGTTATCTCTTCTAAATTTTTACCTCTGGTGATAAGTGGGCGGAGTAAGGAACTCTGTTTCCTATACCTTGTGGAGCTTCTAACAATCCTTTTCTCCCTATGTTTTGTTCCACACACAGTTAAGTAGAATATGCAGTTTAGATGGGAATAGATAATCCCAGAACTACTAAGAAAAGGTCCAGTTAGGCTTTTTTGTCTCTCAGCCTGTTCTCAGCATGTTAAGAAGTTGTTTTCTCTAGCCATTCAGTTAACCCCTGAATCCTGTTGCACCACTCCGTCATGGTCCCTCTGGCTACTACCATCTCCTGTTTTGCCCTAATGATACCACCTGCTCCTCCCGGGGAGAAACATGGAATCCTCTCCCATGAGGTTTACTCCATCTGACAACTTGCCAAGGGTCAGCTGTTGTTCAGTTCCACACAACCATCAGCACCACCAGGCTGGTCTTCATTTATTGAGAGCAGCGAATAGTCAGCCTTGATCCTAACCAGGGCTGGAAAACAGCTAATCTACAGCTAAGTGGCAGATTCTTGTCATTATTACTTTTCACCTTTCTTTTTTTTATCATTTTTTGTGTGTACCATCAAATCAGATCTGACTGGTACAGGATTTTGTTCTTCCTTCTCCAGCAGAGCATCTGGTGGATTTGAACCGCAGACCTCTGGGATTGCAGTGCAGCTTCTTGCCACTAGGCCACCGGAGCTCGCCTACCTTTCCATTTTTTAATTTTCAGCCTTCCTTTCTGTATCAGCTCAAGTATTT
This sequence comes from Elephantulus edwardii, assembly GCF_000299155.1. Lineage (NCBI taxonomy): Eukaryota > Metazoa > Chordata > Mammalia > Macroscelidea > Macroscelididae > Elephantulus > Elephantulus edwardii. The sequence continues at coordinate 1,565,819 of NW_006399936.1, read as the reverse complement.
GCTATCAAGCTGAAACCAGCTCACAGTCAACACTCTAGCAGATTTCCAGAGACTGTCATTTGTACAGAAGGAGGTTGCTCATCTTTCTCTTAAAGGGAATTTGAACTGGCCACCTTTAGGTTAGCAGCACTGTGCCAGCAGAGCATGTTGTTGTTGTTATGTGCCGTTGAGTCGCTTGCGACTCATAGCGACCCTGTGTACAAGAGCCCTAAACTCCGCTCTGTCCTGTGCCAATCGCACTGTCTCTGACACTCCCATCCCAATTATTCCAGTCACTGAATCCTCATAGAGGGCCTTCCTCTCCTGCGCTGTCCCTCCACCCTACCAAGCATGATGTCCCTCTCTAAGGACCGGTCTCTCCTCACAACATGTCCAGAGTTAGACGGAGCCTCAGAATCCTTGCCTCCAAGGAGCCACCTGGTTTAACCCTTTCCAGGTCAAATCTGTTTGTTTTCCTAGCAGTCCATGGTATTCTCAATACTCTTCTCCAGCACCACAGCTCAAAGTCATCAATTCTCCTTCTATCCTCCTTGGTCATTGTCCAACTCTCTGATGCATAACAAGTGATTGGGAAGACCATGGCCTGTATCAGATGCACCTTAGTATCCAGAAAGACACCATTGCTCTTCAGCACTTTGGAAAGAGGTCCCTAACAGCAGACTTTCCCATGGCAATGCGCCTTTTAATTTCCTGGCTGCTGGTGCCAAGACTGTTGACTGTGGAGCCAAGCAAACTAAAGCTGTGTACAATCTCAATCTCTTCACCATCCATCCTGATGCTGCCAATTGGTCCAGTGTTGAGAATCTTTGTCTTCTTGACATTGAGCCTCAATCCATATTGTAGGCTGCAGTCCTTGACACTCTGCAGCAGACACTTCAGGTCCTCTGCAGTTTCAGCAAGCAGGGTTGTGTCATCCGCATAACGCAGGTTGTTGATAAATCGTCCACCAATCTTGAACTCCACATTTCTCCTCATAGAGCCCAGCCTCCTGGATAATCTGTTCTGCATATAGGTTGAAGAGCAGAGCATAGGCTTGCCTATTCCAGATGTCCTCCATTATATGGCCTTTTATAACTGATACCTTTCTTAAAATAAATGTGTTACTGACGAAGGTCAGCTTAATGGCAGTTAACAGCAACAGTGTTTTGGAGATCCACTTTCTGTTTTAGCTTTTTTCCATAAATAAATGATAAATCCATTTATCAGCTAATATGAACTTCGATGGTGTTTCCCCTCTTTTAGTTATTAGTCCTTTGAACAGTCAGAAATAAGCTTTTGCCTGCACATGTGTTTTCCGTTTCTCTTGAGGTAGATTTAGCAGTAAAATTTCTGAAGCCCTGGTGACATAGTTTGTAACATGTTAGACTGTTAACCAAGTACTTAGTCCAAATCTGCCTGCCACTTTCTAGGATAAAAATGCATGTTCTTCTCCAGTGAGGATTTCCACCCTCACAAGAGTTGCCATCCTTGGAGCTGACTTGTTGGCTTGTTATTGATTTGTTGTTGTTGATTGCCTTTGAGTCAAGCACAACTCAGTGACCCTATGAACAAAAGGCCTGAAGCCCCTCTACAACTATCGACATGTATCAAAGTGAATAGATTCTGGAGGCATGTTGTTGAGGCAGTGGATGCCACTCCTGCTTCCGCTATTGGTTTATACCCATTAAAACTCAAAATTGACTTGTTGACATTGTGTTTCTTTTGGTTTTTTGTTTGTTTTTTAATGGCTCTTGGTTTATATCCATTAAAAAAGGGTGTTGGGGGGGAACCACAATGTTATTAAGTCAGTTTTGACTCACTGTTACCCTCTCCAGGGCTCCCAAGGCTGTTAATCTTGAGATTCCTTATCTTTCTCTCTCAGAGATACTAGTGGATTCAAACTAATGACCCTTTGTTTAACAACCTGTCTTCTTAAGGTACTGTACCACCAAAGTTCCTCCTTGCCATCCACATGGGTGTGAAGTGGGGTATCTTACAGTTTACTTTTCTCTTAAGGCCAGAAATACTGAATTGAACATTATTTTCCTGGGTTTGGCCATTTGTGTGTCTTTGGAGAAGTGTCTATTCTGATCTTTTGTCCAGTTTTTAATTGGATTGTCTTTTTATTATTGAATTACGAGTATCCTAAATTCACATCCCTTTCCAAATAAAATATTGACAATGTTCTCACACTTTTTTTTCCCCTTGGAAAAGATGTTTTATTACACAAACATTTCAAGCACCAACAAAGGGAGTCTCATACAGTAAATACCATCTGCCTATCAGGAAAATAAAATTTTGTAGTTAATTTGTTTGATTTAGCTTTTTTTGTTCTTTGCTGAGATATTTTAAAACAAACCTAGGCAACATGCAATTTTATTCTTTTTTTTTTACCCTCACAACACTTTTTTTTATTAAATTTTATTAGTTTTAATTAACATTTACAGAGATTTTGGGTTTTCATTCATTCATTGTTGCACTGTTTTCTCCACCCTCCTCCCCAGTTCGTTCTTCTTCCCCCCCCCCCATGTCTGTTTTAATTGTCCAATTGCCACAGTGCTTGTCAAAGCCAGTTCTGATTAATCGCCTTTGTCAGTGTGTCCCTTGCCATTCCCTATCACTCCTCCCTGAGAGACACTTCACCCTGATTCATAAGGGAAAGGGGATGGCGTATTCTCTTAGCTACTTCCTGCTGAAAAGGGACGCTGTGGGTTTCAGGGTGAAGGTCTTCTCTCACTATTCTAAAGGGCCCCTTTGGCATCAGGAAACACATAGACTATTATGGAGATTGATTTTGGAATTTAGATGCACTGTTATCAATTGTGCTTAGCCGTACATGTTCATATCCTTGAAGATGTATCATAGAAGTGTTGCAGCCGGCCTTTCTTCTCACAACACTTTTAAAACTCCTCTGCTAGCATACTTCTTCCTTACATGGAGTACTCAAAGCCAGGAAATCCAGCTTAAGGTCGCAGTCAGAAAGGAAGAAATTTGGGGCACTCCTTTTTTAGACCCTCTACTAGATTCAGTTTCCTTCATTGTTAATACATTCTGTTACTACTACTTGAGAATCTTTTCCATATCAAACACTAAATTAGATGTGTGATGTTGCAGACCGAGGGTCCCAAAGAATAGAATAATTTTATAATTATTAATAAAGAGACAAACACCAGGAATGAGATAGAGCAGAGAGCTTAAAACACAGGGGGTCAGCAGTTCTCGACTGAAGACCTCAAGCCATGCTTCTCTTGAGTATTTATTTAGAATCATAAGATAATAAAAGTAAAATCACTAGGAAGTACAAAACAAAGGATAATGGTGAAATCTTTTACAGATAAGGCCAAGTTCCTCTTTATGTTAATCTCAAGAGGGAGGGATTCATTTGATACAAACTAAGAACAATGTTGACTCCTAAGGAATGCCCCAGTGTCACAAGGTGACCTTCAGCTTGTATTAAGCTTCCCTCATTTCCCGATACAGCATTTGGTCTACTATTAGTAAATTTTGTATTCGGCTTCCCTCAGTGTGAGATTATTATAATGAGCAAAACACTTATGGTTCAGATAATATGGAGGTTACAGTCCAGTGGAAGAAGATATTACTCAAATATTCACACTAATAAACTACAAGTGTGATAAGTGCTACGAAGAGGGGTAAGATAGTTTTTTACAGATTGTGAAATGGAAAGCACAGAGGTGGGAGGAGATGCAGGCCAAGTTGCATAGGTCTCCTGGGGGTCTCGGCGCATCGCCCTGTCATCTCTTGGGGCCTGGACAGAAACCATATATAATTTGATAAGTCAGTCCTGCTGGTTGTTGTTTGGAAAGGCTTCTAATAATTGTTTCAGGCTCACCTGAACAAAACATCCTTCGGGTGTTTTGGACCTAGGGATTGTGTAGGAAAATTTCTGGAGATCATTTTATAAACCTGTTAAATGTTCAGATTTAATTTTAACATTGTAAAAGGAATAATATTACTGACAGCTTGAAAAACTTTAAAAAATAGACTTTAATTTTTCATTTTATTGTTTCCATAGATTATCATTTCCCCCCCACTCTTGAGAGAAAGATCGCAGTTTTGTCTGGCTTAGATAAAGGCCCTGATTACTCTCTGTGTGTCTTTCCCTCTCTTCCCTAGGATTCTTTGGAGGAAAAGCGGAAGAGTCAGCGATCTGAACGTTTGGAGCGGATTTTCCAATTGAGCGAGGCTCATGGGGCCCTGGCACCTGTGTATGGGACTGAAGTCCTGGATTTCTGTACCTTGCCCCAACCTGTTGCCAGCCCCATCGGCCCTCATGCTCCTGGTCCCAACCACCCCAGCTTTTGGACTTTTACCGAGGCTGCCCGCAGGGCTGTACTCTTTCCCCAGCAACGACTAGACCAGCTGTCAGAAATCATTGAGAGGTTGGCAGGGCTGAGTGTTAATGGACAGTGGGTCTTGGGGCTCTAACAGTGGATATAGTGATTAGGTTTGGTGAAAGTGTTAGCTTTGGGGCCCTTTCAGAGTTCTGTCTCTTAGACCACATGCTGTCTTCTTTCCACAGGTTCATCTTTGTCATGCCTCCTGTGGAGGCGCCTCCCCCTTCACTACATGCCTGCCACCCACCTCCTTGGCTGGCCCCCCGTCAGGCAGCCTTCCAAGAGCAGTTAGCCTGTGAACTCTGGCCCCGGGCACGTCCTTTACATCGGATTGTGTGTAACATGCGCACCCAGTTCCCTGACTTAAGGCTCATCCAGTATGATTGTGGTGAGTTAGCCAGGAGTCAAACTGATACTAGTAGAAGGTTTCAGGATTTCAGTAAAATGTTTGATGATTTTTTTTGTTTCTATTTACTTGTAAGATGGCGCGTCAGTCTTAATATGCCATTCATGAGTTTCAGCGTTGTATAAGCTTTTTCTTTTGTTCACCATCTGCAGTACAGGGGTGAACAAGACAGCAGGGTTGTTTTTTTTTAAGATTTTTAGGAAAAGATACATAGTGGTATAAACATATAAAGAGAAAATTTCTATTTGGGTGAATACCAAAACTTTGAGCATGTGGCTGCAAGTTTGTTTTTCCATATATTATTGTTGTTTTTTAAACATTAACTTAAACTGTAAGAACATTTATTGTTATGAGAAATTCTGAGAAAGCTTTGGGGGCTGGTTCAGCATCTTAATGATATCTTCACAATACTGCAGGCCTTTTTTTTTCTATTCTGCCTGTTTTTATTATTAGTTTTTATTTTTTCATCCTGATGTGTGTTTTGTGGATTTTTTGTTTGGTGGTGGTGGTGGTTTTTTAATACTCCCAAAATGACTGCTGTAGCACCAGGGAGCATACCAGTGCTCTGAGCAGGAACCAAGAGGTTGTTGAGGTAACAGTTCCTGAAATCCTAGCAGATATCTTTTTTTTTCCTGGGAAGGAAAAGCTGTGTAGTTTACTGGCATGGCTCAGTCCCTGGCAGGGTGGTCAGTGGCAGAGAGGCACTGAGACTTTTTGAAGCAGTCAGGATTCGTCTGGCCCCTGCCTTCCTGTAATCACGGGGTCCTGCCATTCCCTATAAAGTGGAGTTCTGTTAACCAAGGATGGCTTTTGGCGAGTAATGAATATGTGGGGCCCAGACATTGTTACAGTAGCATGTTCAGAGATTTTTTCCAAGTCTCTTGGAACATAGGGAAGTTTGTATCAATGATATGATTAATGTTTTAATTTTTAAAAACATATGATACTGAAAACTATTCAGAGTAGGTGAATAACTGCCTGGTAAGGTATTAGAAGTGTTTTGTTAAAAATATTCAGTTGGTCATAAATATTCTAGAAGTATTTTATGGTATATTTGAGCTCAAGAACCTTTTCAGATCTTACATGACTCAAATCTGTGGTATTAAGTCCTTGTCTATCAGCTGTGGCCACAGTCGGTGACACATACCATTTATTCATAAGTATAGGTAGAGAGGTGGGTTTTTTTTACCCCACCCCCACCCCCTGCAAGTATTTGTATTATACTACCTCTAGTTAGACTCAAGGTTAATTTTGTCCCAGCCACAAACAAAGTGAAAAATAGTTAACTGTTTCTGACCTTCTAGACTGGCAGACACTGTGCCTTGATTAGCTGGTATCCATGTTCCTAGCTTCCTGTACCACTTCATGTCTCTTCAGGAAAGTTGCAAACGTTGGCAGTGCTGCTGAGGCAGCTCAAGGCAGAGGGCCACCGGGTGCTCATTTTCACTCAGATGACCCGAATGTTGGATGTGTTGGAACAATTCCTCACCTACCATGGCCACCTCTACTTACGTCTAGATGGGTCTACTAGAGTTGAGCAGAGACAGGTAACCCAGACATGTGCAACTCTTGGATTGCTCACCCCAACTTCTGTCTTTTTCTCTTAGACCTTAAGATCCCGGAAGCGGCCAGTAAAGCCTGGGTCTTAGACGTCTTGAGGATCGGCCTCACAGAACCTTTCTTTTCCTTTCCCTTTAGGCTCTGATGGAACGGTTCAATGCAGATAAACGCATATTCTGCTTCATCCTTTCGACTCGGAGTGGTGGTGTGGGTGTGAACCTGACAGGAGCAGACACTGTTGTCTTTTATGACAGTGACTGGAATCCCACCATGGATGCCCAGGCCCAGGATCGCTGTCATCGAATTGGCCAAACCCGAGATGTGCATATTTATAGGTATTACCTGTTCTCCCTTTCACTTTGCCTTCCCATTTGCCCGAAGGGGTTTTATGAATGTATTTGACTGTTTAAAAATAACCTTTGTCACTCCCTAGGCTAATCAGTGAACGGACAGTGGAGGAGAACATCCTTAAAAAGGCAAATCAGAAGAGAATGTTGGGAGATATGGCCATTGAGGGTGGCAACTTCACCACAGCTTATTTTAAACAGGTACTTAGATTAGAGCTTTTACATTTAAAAGATTGTGGCTCAGTAATTAATCATTTAACTGCTAAGCAGAAAGTCAGTGATTTGAACCCACCAGCTACTCTGTAGGAGAAAGATGGATAGTCTTTTTCATAAGATTACAATCAGAGCTCTCTTTTCCGGTTACTGCGGATCTAGCAACCATGAGCAGCAAAGTCTCTCGCGACACCCTCTACGAGGCGGTGCGGGAAGTCCTGCACGGGAACCAGTGCAAACGCAGAAAGTTTTTGGAGACTGTGGAGCTGCAGATCAGTTTGAAGATCTATGCCCCTCAAAAGGACAAGCGTTTCTCTGGGACCGTCAGGCTTAAGTACATACACCCCACGCCCCAAGTTCTCTGTGTGTGTTCTTGGGGATCAGCAGCACTGTGGGGATCCCCCACATGAACATCGAAGCGCTGAAAAAACTCAACAAGAATAAGAAACTGGTCAAAAAGCTGGCCAAGAAGTATGATGCCTTTTTGGCCTCTGAATCCCTGATCAAGCAGATCCCAAGAATCCTAGTTCCAGGGCTGAATAAGGCTGGCAAGTTCCCTTCTGCTGACCCACAATGAGAACATGGTGGCAAAAGTAGACGAGGTGAAATCCACCATCAAATTCCAGATGAAAAAGGTCCTGTGTCTGGCAGTGGCTGTTGGCCATGTGAAGATGACAGATGATGAACTTGTTTACAACATCCACCTGGCTGTCAACTTTCTGGTTTCATTGCTAAAGAAGAATTGGCAGAATGTTCGGGCTTTGTATATCAAAAGCACCATGGGCAAGCCCCAGCGTCTGTACTAAGATACAGCTCAATAAATCTTACTGTTTATACCAAAAAAAAAAAATTACAATCAGAGACATCCTTCCTGTAGGGTTAGTGTATAGGGTTGTTCTGTCTGTCTTATTACATAGTTGTTGTGAGTCAGAATCCACTTGAGGGCAATGAATTTGATTTTGATATATACTAAAAATTTTAGCCTATACAGGAGTCCTGGAGGTTTAGTGGTAAGAAGTTGCAATGACAACCTATAAGCATGTTCTTCAAAGCCATCATTTGCTCCACCGGAGAAAGATGAACAGTCTCCTTTGCGATTTATTGGCTTCTGAAACTTACTGGAGGTTCAGGTGTGAGTCAGTTCCAGCTCGATTGTACACAGCATTCAGCGCGTACAAAACAGAACTGCTAGAGCATGTAGATGTTCCTTCACATTAAGAGGAGCTGCCTGAAGCACACCCATGTTCATTGCGGCTCTGTTCACAATAGCAAAGAGTTGGAAACAACCTAAGTGCCCATCAGCAAACGAATGGATAGAGAAGCTATGGTATATTCACACAGTGGAATACTATGCTGCATTAATAAACAAGGAACTCATGAAATAGTATTCAAAATGGGTGACTCTGGAGGACATTTGGCTGAGTGAAATCTCAGTCACAAAGGGACAGATACTGCATAGTGCCACTGTTATAAAACAGGACTGACATCAGGATGGAGGGGAGACTGAGAAAGAGAGGACAAATATGTATACTGCATTGAAATAGATGAGGGAGAGAACTATTTAAAAGCGATATATGATTAAGTTGTACATAGGGTCGCTATGAGTCGCAGGTGACTCGACGGCACATAACAACAACAACAACATGATTAAGTATTACTGTCATGACAGGAGTCCAGAATGAAGATTGCATAGTGGAGTGCGGTTAGGGCGGAGGGATTGTAGAACAGAATTATACTTTACAAAGAGAAAAGCGAATTTGCGAGGGGGCAGGGAGAAAAATGGAGTAATGAATGAATGGAAATCAAAGTCTCTGTAAAAGTTCGTTAAAATTAATTTTAAAAAAAAAGAGCTGCCTGGTGGTCTTCACAGACCACCCTCTTCGACTAACAGAGCCTCTGATAACTTTGAAGAGCCACTGCCCAGTGTCTCTAAAACTGGGAACATTGAACAGCGGCTCTAACACTTTTCCTCTCTCCTTTCAACAGCAGACCATTCGAGAGCTGTTTGAGATGCCCCTGGAGGAGCCATCTAACTCATCTGTACCCTCTGCGCCTGAAGAGGAAGAAGAGGCTGTGGCTAGCAAACAGACCCATATTCTGGAGCAGGTGAAAAAAGAGTGGGCAGTACCCCAAAGCAGAATTAATGTTGACGGGCATCTTGTCTCTCGTTAATCTATTGAACTTGTCAAGGGGCGGGGGGAAAGAATTGTGTATGCTCACTAGCGGGTTATGGTAGGCCTTTTTTTTTTTTTTTCTTTTTTTTTTCTCTATAATTATATTTTATTAATTTTCATAAACATTTACAGAGATTTTGGGCTTCCACTCATTCATTGTTGCACTATTCTCTCTACCCTCCTCCCAGTTTGTTCTTGTCCAAATGCCACAGTGCTTGTCAAAGCCAGTTCTGATTAATCTCCTTTGTCAGTGTATCCTTTGCCATTCCCTATCACTCCTCCCTGAGAGAGACTTCACCCTGAGTCATAAGGAAAAGGGCACGGTGTATTCTCTTAGCTACTTCCTGCTGAAAAGGGACGCTGTGGGTTTCAGGGTGGAGATCTTCTCTCACTACTCTAAAGGGCCCCTTTGGCAGTAGGAAACACATAGACTATTATGGAGATTGATTTTGGAATTCAGATGCACTCTTATTGATTGTGCTTGGCTGTACATGTACATATCCTTGAAGATGTATCATGGGGGTGTTGCAACCTAGAAGACACAAATTTGACTAACAAGTTATAAGTACATGAGTCCAAAAGTTATGGAAAAGTAAAAGAAAAGATTCTTTCTTTGTTTTACAAACCCTCCCCCAGGTCCCCTCCACCATGTAGCCCTCGCTCTAGTCTCCTGTGATGACAGAAATACCCAGTTACATCTCTCTTTTAGACGGTTCTCTCCCTCCTCTGTTTCAGTGCAGTATACATTATTGAACCCATCTTACTCAGTCTCTCCCCAACCCCAAGGATGGTAGGCCTTTGACAGCTCATTGATCTACAGGATTTGATAGAAGACAGGATCTAGCGTTCTAAGTTTTTAAATTCCAGTCTTAAAAATGGTTTCTGCTAACTAAGTCTGTATTTCTCTTGAGCTTTATTTTCCACATAATTGAAATGCTAATAAGAAGGAAGTAACTCTGAGAACTTAATGGTATGACATGTGAGAAGTGCTTCATGGATACTGTAATACGCTCTTTTCCAGACATTGATGCATAATGGAATCATTTAGATAACATTTTAAAATACTGTTTCCTGGGGTCCCTCTCAGTCTAGCAAATCTTGGTTTTCTGGAGTGAGGATTAGGGTTTTTTTTGGTGGTTTTTTTTCCCCCTGGGCTTCCCACATCCATAGATGCTTTTTTCCTTTGTGGCTAAGTATGTTCTAAACTACTCCCTTGGTGTGACTAGTGTAAATTCTGGTCTTTCATCTCAAGGGAAAGATTTTACGTGGTTAGTTTGTTGAAGAGACTCATTAGGAGGTATGTCAGTTAAAAAGGGATTTTAGGCTTTTTTGGTATTTTCTGTGATTGGTTTTCTCAGAGCTTGAAAACTGACTCAGAGGAAAAGGCATAGAGCTGGAATAGTCAGATCCCTATTTAGAGACCTTATGAAATCCATTCCATCCTTAACATGAACCTGAGTTCCTTTGGGAATCCTGGGTCCCATAGAATTGAGAGGTTCTGTTACAAACCTAGTTTGGTGTAAATTTAACCTCAGACTGCTGTTGCACCGTACCTTGGAATGTGAGGTCGTTTAAGGTAGGTGTGATGGTTCTTCCTCCCCTGAACCCTTGCAGGCTTTGTGTAAGGCAGAAGATGAAGAGGATATTCGTGCGGCAACTCAGGCCAAGGCTGAACAGGTGGCTGAACTGGCAGAATTCAATGAGAACGATGGCTTTCCGGCTGGTGAGGGGGAAGAAACGAGTCGGCCCGGGGCTGAAGATGAGGAGATGTCTCGGGCTGAGCAGGAAATTGCTGCCCTTGTGGAACAGGTCTGTACTGAACCTGCAAGTTCTCGACCTTACCCTTCACAGCGTCCACTCTTGCATTCTGTGATCGCCTATTTTGCCTGGTTTTAACACATGAAGATAGTGGTCCCTTGGTGCCTCACATGTCCCTTACTTCTCCTCCCTGCAGCTGACACCCATTGAGCGTTACGCCATGAAATTCCTGGAGGCCTCTTTGGAGGAGGTGAGCCGAGAAGAGCTCAAGCAGGCAGAAGTGAGTATGTGAAAGGGTGGAGTTGCTGATTTCTACCCGTTCCACCCTGTTTGTCTCCCTTTGACCACCCCTTGGGTTCTTTTGGCAGGAGCAAGTGGAAGCAGCCCGCAAGGACCTGGACCAAGCCAAGGAAGAGGTGTTCCGTCTACCCCAAGAGGAGGAGGGACCAGGGACTGGGGATGAGGTTTCTTGTGGGACAGGTGGAGGCAGCCACCGGCGCAGTAAGAAGGTCAAGGCTCCTGAGAGGCCAGGGACTCGTGTCAGTGAGCGTCTTCGTGGAGCCCGGGCTGAGAATCAAGGGGCAAACCACACTCCTACCACACCCACCCAACATAACCGAAGTGTGTCTACACCGCCCCACTGTAGTCCTGTCAGGGAGCGAGTGGCCCGACCTCGACCCATGCCAGCTCCTGATTCCCCAACCCCTGTCTCGATCCCAACTCCAATACCCATTTCATCCCCGAGTCCAGTAACCCTTCTTCCTGTCCATGTCTCACCACCACCGCCTCCTCCCCCTCCCCCTCCCCTTCCTTCTCTCCCCCTTCAGATTCCTCCCTCTTGTTCTCCTATCCACAGTCCTCCCACTCCTGTCTCTACCCCCCCACCAGCACATACACCCCCAGCATCTCATACTCCTCCACCAGCCCCTACCCCTCTCCTGCCTCCTTCCTCCCCTCTTCTGCTTGGTCCGTCTTCTGTGCCTCTTACCTCTCCAGACATCAACCTCCCCTCGGGCTCGGAGCCTGAAGCAGAGCCGTGTGTACAAGCGTTGGCATCTCCCAAGTCCCTGGAGCTCGCTGGCACATCCGGTTCTGAGACTTCTTTGCTCACGTTGGTGTCCCCCACGGATCTCTTGCCAGTTGCTGTTGAGGTTCAGCCCTTGTCAGAGAAGAATGTTTGTCTTACTTCTCCTGCTTCTAGTCCAACCCTGGAGGCTGGCAGCATCCCCAATGGTCAAGAACAGGCCATACCAGTACCTTCCCAGGGAACAGTTCTCTCAGTGGTACCTGATGGCGAGGTGCCCATGTGTCTGAATGAGAGCAACGGAGTGGACCTCCCGCTTCCAGCAGCATCTTATGAGCCGCTTCAGAAGCCAGTGGAGGCTGACAGGAACGCTGAAGAGCTGGTAGGGGCCCAGACCCCAGTCTCCAGCCCAGAGAAGCAGCAGGAGCTTGTTCCAGCAGAAGTCGTAGCTCCCTCAACCTCATCTTCAGTCTCCTCCTCACCTGAGAGTCCTTCACCTGCCCGCCCCCCCCGACGCCGCACCAGTGCTGATGTAGAAATTCGAGGTCAAGGGGCTGGCCGGCCAGGGCAGCCTCCAGGCCCCAAAGTGCTTCGCAAGCTGCCAGGGCGGCTAGTGACTGTGGTAGAGGAGAAGGAGCTGGTGAGACGAAGGCGACAGCAGCGAGGAACTGCCAGCACCCCAGCATCTGGGGTCTGTGAGACAAGTACGGGCCCGGGAAGCCCATCTACCCAGAGCCCGCCAGGGCAGGACCCGTCCCCTCCCACCAGTGGGCCCTTTGAAGCTCTTCCCCCATCTGCACTGCCCACTCAGACCCAACAGCCCTTCATCGCACGTCGTCGCATTGAGCTGGGGGTGACTGGTGGTGGCAGCCCAGAGAATGGAGATGGGGCACTGCTTGCCATCACCCCACCAGCAGTGAAGCGCCGGAGAGGAAGACCCCCCAAAAAAAATAGATCTCCTGCAGATGCTGGGCAAAGAGTGAATGAGGCACCCTCTAAGGGAAAAGCCAATGGGGCTGACCTAGTATCTGGGGCAGAGACCCTCATTGTCGCGGAACCTGTTGTAGGGCCCCAGGTGGTTCTTGGGCCACCCCCACCCAGACCCCAGTCAGTTCACAAACCTGAGCCCATTGTCTTGTCGCCTGTGGAGAAGCGACGGCGAGGGCGGCCTCCAAAGGCCCGAGATCTGCCCGTCCCTGGGACCACCTCTTCTCCAGGGGACAGTAACGTAGAGACTAGGACACAGCCACTTGCAGTCTCACCACCCCTGCCATCCTTCCCAGCACTCTTAACCTGTCCCACCGCTACTGTTGCCAACACTGTCACCACCATCACTGTTTCTACATCCCCACCTAAGCGAAAGAGGGGCCGACCCCCCAAGAATCCACCATCACCTCGTCCTAGCCAGCTTCCTGTCTTGGACCACGACAGCTCATCTGTCCCTGAGAGCTGTGGACTGGGAAGGCGGCAGCAACCCCAGGGCCAGGGGGACAGTGACGGCAGTTCATCTGATGAGGATGGAGGCCGCCCACTCACCCGCCTGGCCCGCCTGCGACTTGAAACTGAGGGAATTCGGGGACGAAAGAGTGAAGGGTCCATGGTAGTGGCTGTAATTCAGGATGACCTGGATTTCGCAGAAAGTGGGGCAGGTGGTTTGGAATTGACAAATCCCATGGTCTCTGCCCCAAAACTGCGCTCGACCCGGCTGCGTCCAGGGTCTCTGGTTCCCCCATTGGAGACTGAGAAGATGCCTCGAAAAAGGGCAGGGGCTCCAATTGGTGGGGGTCCCGGGCAGACAAAGCGGGGCCGACCTCAACCTCCAAGCCCCATGGGGCCTGAAGGTTCTGTAGAAGAATCTGAGGCTGAAGCCTCAGGTGAGGAAGACGAAGGGGATGGGACCTCCCGCCGCAAGCCTGGCCCCCGACGCCTTGGTGGGACCAACCAAGGGGACCAGCGCATCCTGCGCAGCAGTGCCCCGCCCCACTTGGCTGGCCCTATTATTAGTCACAGAGGTCGAAAGGCCAAGACGTGAGTGGGCTGCCCCTCCTCCCGCAGCCAGGCCTGACACTTAACCACTACTTGAAGTCTTGAATGGTGGGAAGCCTCCCGTGAAGCAAGGGCCTTCTCCCTTCTTTCCACCAAAGTGGGGTGTAGGCAGCGGGATGTCATGGAAATGTGGCTTTTTAAATCCCCCTCCCCTTTCCTTCCACCCCACATGGCTGGGCAGTGTTAGGGGTGGCACGATAGTCTGTACTCCACCCCCATGTACTTGATTTCCCAGCTGTCTTCACAGCCCACCACCCTTAAGGGAAGGGGTTGGGGCTTCTCCACAATAAGGTTGGGTGGTTTTTTTGGTTTTTTTTTTTTTTGGGGTTTTTTTCTTTTTTTTTTTTTTTTTTTTTTAAAAGAAGAAGAAGAAAAAAAATAATAAACTTAGTTTCTGTACGAGCATCCGCGTAAGGAGGCTTCTGATTTTCTGGTCTGGTGGAGGGTGGGGTGGGAACTTGGGCACCATTCTTTCGCTCTCATCAAGACCCCACTGCCTGATCTCTGACCCTGGATGATGTGTACCTTTGAGCCAAAAATCTCCCCCCAAGAAGAATTGGCAAGTCTGATCTTGTGGAGTGCTTTTCCCTAAGTATTTGGATTTTAAGTCACTCAAGATTCTTAAACTTCCTTTCCCCTCCCTTCTATCACTTTGGTTCTTGGACTTTGTTTAGAGCCCTCAAAATTTTCCATTTCTCCTTGATCAGGTGCCTCCTTTTCCACAGGTAGGCATCCTCTCTCAAGCTGCTCCATCTCTTGACCCTCCCCTATTCTCGTCATCCTGTCAAACTGGTTTGTGTTGGCCACACCCCCTCCTTCTCGGGTGCTTTAGGTGGTAGGGTGGCCACCAACCCCACCTCTGGGTTTGGCTTGGAAGTCTTGAGTCAGCTCGCCACCCAAGCCAAATCACACCTGAACCCGGAGCTGAAACTCAGTCCCTCAAGGCCTGCAGCCAGGTAAGAGCCCCTGTTCCTTTTTCATTTCTTGTGACCCTCAGCAGTGCATACTTCCTTGTGTTCTCTCCACTGGCGGACTCTTAGCTTACCTCATCTGGATTTGTTCCTCACACCCGTTCCCCTGCAGCTTTGGGCCCACATTGTTTATTTTCTGCTCTATCAGCACCTCACTATCCTCTTATTTTCACCTGCGTTCAGGGAACTGTACCTGGTATGATTTTTGTCTGGGGTGCAGGGGAGTGGTTGTAGATGAAGCTAGGAAGGTGGTGTGATGCCAGAGCTCGGACGATCTGAGCAATGATTACATAGAGCATCATACAGGCTTCTATGGGTAATGAGGTCTTTAGGACTCTGGGAATGTTTGTCTGATTGCAATGGGAGCTGGTTTAAAAAGGGAGAAGAGAAGCAAAGAAGGTCCTGACTAAAAAAGTCAGGTCTTAATTAGTATCCAGTTCCCTCAATTATATTTTCCCCTTTGTGTACTATTGAGTAGAATCTGACAGGCACAGGAGGAGATTGTCCCTCCTCCAGTGGAGCATCTAGTGCTTCAAGTTTTTTTAAAAGACATAAATGTTCATTTTTTTTCCTTTACACCACCTCTGAACTATCTTTACATGAAAGGACTGCAGTGCTTGAAGAGTATGGGACCTATGGTCCTTCGTTAATACAAAGACTTGGGGAACCCCTGAAGGCCCTTTGAAACAGTTTAAATTCACTGATTCTTAACAGCATTCAAAATCCTGTGTTTTTTTCTCAGTGTGCACTTGTCACCGTTTTCGCCTGCTAATCAATAAGTAACAGTGTACTTTCTTACCGGTTGGTATTCAAAGCTTTTGAGGAATCTTGAGGGGAAAAGATTCCAGCAACACATTCCCTCTCCTGATGGATGAGTCACCAGAGAAATTCCCAGTAAGGCAGCATTCCTGAGAGCTAGGCTGGAGTGTGTGGGCAGAAGGCTGTGAGGAGGGGTGGAGTCTGAACAAGCCAGGCGAGGGCTCATGTGGAACTTACAAGTACCTTGACTATTGTCCACAGGTGATGGAGGACGAGGAGAAGGCAATGGAGGGCTTGGTGAGCACCCCAGAGACTACTCATTCTCCATCGCCCATCTACTGCTGCTGGCTCCGCCTCCGCTGCTTGGCAGCTACTAGCATTGTCTGTGGCTGTTCTTGTGTAGGAGTCATGGCTCTTGTGTTTGCCGTCAAGGTGAGCAATTTGATGCCAGTGGAAGCAGCCTGATGGGTGTAAGGCAACGGGATCCTATGTGTGATCTAGCTGTACTTACCAGTTACTATACCTGTTGGGCTTATCCCTGGGCAGAGTGCCAGAAATAGGGATAAGACAAGGTCCCTGGAATCAAAGGGCTTCTAGTCTCATGAGAAATTAATAGAATGCTGCTTACCAGGGCCCTGAGGAAAACCCAGGTGCCCTAGGAGTCAGGGAGGCCCTGGGCATATGTGTATATGGTGTGGTAGGATCTCTAGTAGCATAGTCCATGGGGAATTGCACTGCCATTCCAAAGGCGATGCACTGGTGATTAAAATCCACCCCCTTCTCTGTGGCAGAAAGATTGGTGGTCTACTCCTGAGCGATTTTCAGCCTCAGGCACCTACTGCAGGGCCGGCCGTGAGTTGATTCCTACTCCACAGCAGAGAATAAGTGAGTGAATTAATGATACTGTAGGGTAGGTAGATACCAAGGAAGACAGCGTAGGCTACGTGACAAAAAAGGGAAAGACGTGTGAATTAGGGTGAAAGCGCGTTCCAGGAGAGGAAAGGGACTGAACCGTGGGGTGTGGTGGTGAGAAATGAAGCCAGAGGATCCAGATTCTTGGCATCCAAATCTGGTGTTGGGATTTCTGGTTTTATCTTAAAAGTGTGGATGACTCATTGAAAGGTTTTCATAGAGAACAGTATCCCCAGATTTGTGTTGGGAGATACATTCTCCAGACCTCCATGGAAGGTAAATTAGAGATGCAGGACTACAAACTACAGGGAAGACAGCAGGCTCCACGAGCTTGAAAGATAAGAAATGCTCAATCCTTGAAGAGACTGCAGCATTTCAGAGATCTAATGGAAACTGCATTTGTACTTTTTCTAACTTAAACATTGTGCTAGGTTTTCTGTTACGGCATCTTGTTGCTGCTGTTATGTATTGTGGCGTCAGAACTGATTCAGCTGCGCATCCAGCGTATTTTCAGAGGCAGTAAATCACACAGGAATAGATTGACCATAATTGTAAGAATTTCTCCTGAGTTTTTCTCAGGGTGGAAATAATTAAAAGACTCCTTAATGATAGGAGGTTTTGACTGGGGTAATCGGGATGGGTGTGTCAGGCAATGTAATTGGCACAGGATAGAGCAGGGTTTAGGGCTGTTGTACATAGGGTCGCTATGAGTCACAAACGACTCGACGGCGACGGCGCATAACAACAACAATGATAGGAGATCAGATCCATTGGGATATTCTAATGGAATGATGTTTGGTTGAATATGTGAAATGCTCTTCACCAGTTAACCAAGAATTCCAAATCCTGACTGACTCTTGAATAGATAGAAAAGAAGGATAAGGATTAAAAATGCTTTTCCATGTGTAGTCTTTGGAGTAGGCAGGGCTGAGATGTGTTATCTTTGTGGATAAAGACAAGCTAGAATGATTATGCTTGCGCTGTAGAGGTATGATAAGAACGAAGGGGGTGAAGTAGAATGGGGCACAGGCACTTTGGAATAGAAGCACAATCTAACCAAGAACCTGCCCCTACAGGCAGAAGAGCGGCATAAAGCAGGCCGGTTCGAGGAGGCAGTGCTCTGGGCAGCCCGGGCCCGGAGGCTCATCCTGCTCAGCTTTGCAGTCTGGCTCACTGTTCTTGTCCTCACACCCCTGCTGCTGTGGCTGTTCTCCTATGCCATCGCCCAAGCTGAGTGACCACGAGTAGCCTCTACTGAGAGTCAGCTGTGACTTTCTGGATCCTGCATTTCGGTTTTGCTGGGGTCCAGCGCCAGCTGTGGCCCTTGTCTGACCGGAAGAATGGTGTCTTGCCCAAGGAGCTTGGGAAGAGCTGTTGTAGCCCTTTATAAAGGAGAGTAGCAGTTGACACTGTGAGAGGAGGCTAGCCTGAAACTGTTCTTTGAGCACCCACCATCCTGTATTCCCCACCCCATCTGAAGGGCTTCTGCTGAGAAGGAGGGTTGGAGACCAGGCCTGATTTTATTATCATCTGTTTTGTAATAAAAATATTTTTTAGTGGTGAAATGTTCCTGTCTGGTTGCTCTTCACTTGCTTTTCCCTGGGCTCTTGGTGAGAAGCTGGCTAGACCTATAACTGGAGAGCAAAGCCTGGATTTCATCTTAACCTAGGAGTGCTTTTTCTGGAAGTTTCCCTTCTTGGAAAGACCCTAGCTTCCTCACACATCCACAGAGAGCCTGAGGCCAGTTGAGGTGAGTAGTAGGAGCAGCTGTTTCGTTTCATTACTGTGTTCTAGACTCTGTTCTGAGCAGTTGCTATTTTCTGAATTCTTTCAGATCTCATAATTCATTTTAACATTGCTCTGATTTTATAGCTGAGGAAACTGAGGCACAGATTTTTCCAAGATCACACAGTTAGTAAGGAGATCAAACCCAGACATTTTGGTCTTAATTGAGAGAACACCAAAGGAGTTAAGTAGCATCAATGTATGTATGTATGTATGTATGTATGTATGTATGGTTATATGTATGAATATGTGTGATGATAAGGCATTTTCATGTTCTAAATACTGAGTGTCATAATCACTTTAAAACTTTATTATTGTGAAATCCCATAGAAAGCACCCATCTCTATAGCTTAGTATATTAACACAAAGCAAACATCTGAATAATGACTACCAGTCAGTTACAAAGTTGACCACTGCCAGCACTCACTCCAAAGCCACCTCTATCCCTTCCCAATCAGTACATCTTCCTGGAACTAACATTCCAGCATCTAATGACGGAGCTTTCATATTGCCTATATTTGAACTTTATATAAATGGAGTTTTAAAGACTCTCTTTATGCTTCTTTAACATGTTTGTGAAATACTCTGTAGCTGTACTTTCTAATTCTGTGTAGTATATTCCATTATAGGAATATATCACATTTCTTGATACTAAACTTTGGATATTTGCATTTTGAAGATACTGTGAATCATGTTGGTTGTTATGTGCAACTCATAGTGACCCTATGTACAAGAGCCCTAAACGCCGTTCTATCCTGTGCCAACCTCGCCATCTCAAACACACTTATTTCCTCCACTCCACTCAGAATCGATCCATCTCCTCAAGGGTCTTCCTCTCCTGCGCCGTTCCTCCACTTTCCCAAACATGATGTCCCCCTCCAAGGACCAGTCCCTCCTTGCAACATGCCCAAAATATGTCAGACGAAGCTTCAGAATCCTTGACTCCAAGGAGCATTGTGCCTTCACCCTCTCCAGGACAAACCTGTTTGTTCTCCTAGAAGTCCATGGTATATCCAATACTCTTCTCCAGCACCACAGCTCAAAGGCATCAATTCTCTTTCTATCATCCCTATTCACTGTTCATGAATCAAGTAGCTGTGGATATTTTTGTAATATTTCTGGATCTACCTATATGTCTTGGGAATGGGGTTTGGGGATTAATTCCAGAAATTCAGAGACCAACAAAGCACTTAAAAGGAACTAGAGATGTTGCACAATGAAGAGCGAAGATTAGAAGGGACAGGGAGGTGCGCAAAGTCTTCAGTGTTTGAAAGGCTCCAGGGAAGGAGAGTGACAAGGGTCCATTGGTGGTCCAGAGGTTAGAATGGGGACAACAGGTAGAAGCTCTCGAAAGGGCAGTCAGTGCCTCTCAACCTCAACTTCACAACAGATCATAACAAATGTAAAAAAATAGTTCTGGCCTATATTCCCAGAGATGAGTTAATTTGTGAGATCTTTCCTGGACATCTGGATGTCCATTATCCTTATTCATCCCAGCACACTATTGGTTGAGAACCACTGCTTTTGAGTAAAGATGTGGTTCTATTCACTCTGCTTTTAGGTACTGTCAGCTTGGTTGTGTCATAACTACCCTGTAAACCTCTGAAAAGTGAAGTGAAACCCCATCTGCTCCTGCGCATCCTCACAGCCATTGCAGTGTTTGGACCTATAGTTGCTGCCACTATCACCATCCATGTTGAGGATCTTCTTTCATTGACCCTCTACCAAGCATGGCATCCTTCTTGGGAGACTGGTCCCTTCTTATAACAGGTCCAAAGATATAAGTTAGTCTCACCAGCTTTGCTTCTAAGAAGCATTTTGGCTACATTTCTTCAACAAGATTTGCTTGTTCATCTGGAAGTCCATGATTTATTTGCCAGTATATAATTCAGAAGCATCAGTTCTTTGATCTTTCTTACTGTCTCACTTTCTAATGCTTATGAGAGGAAAAAACATTGCCTTTGAGTTGGAACAAACTTGTAGCTGACTGTCCATTGGGTTTTTAAAGGTGTGAATAGCATTCTCCAGAGGAGTGACTATTGGACTTGGGATTAGCAGTACAACTCCCTGTGGTTGAGGCCTTGAGAGCTCCCTATATGCATATGATGTGATTGAAGATACCCTGGTTTGAGTCAAGCATACCTTAGACTTCAAAGTGACTGCTGCTTCTGTGAATGTCAGTGTGGATCTAAGTAAAAGGAAATCTTTGGCAATGTTAGTATTTTTTCTATTTATCGTGATACTGCTTATTGGTCCAGTTGTGAAAATTTTTGTTTTCATTATATTGAGATATAATATTGAATACTGTACTCAGAAGCACTTCATTAGTAAGTGCTTCAGTTCCTCTCTGAACATAATTAAGTATCCTGGAATTCTCATTCTTCCAAATACTGTCCATATTCGCTATGATCCACACAGTCAGATGTTCTTGGATAGTCAATAATGCACAAGTAAATATCTCTGATATTCTAAGTACCCATGGAAACAAAAGTCAGTAATAAATCTTATGTCCTATTAGTGGGGCAAATCTGCTAAACAAAAGATTTTTTTTTAAAGGATCTTGCTTGATCTGCGTATCCAGTTACTACATTTATTCATTTTTTAATTGTGATTTAAGTTAAAGTTTACAAATCATCTTGGCTTTTCATTCAGTCACTTAGACACATTTTGATGTTTGACATTAATTAGAATTCATTAATTACACTGGTCCATCCGTTACTGTATGTGGACTTGCTCTTCACACAACTCAATATGTTTTATTCCCCTCTCTCTCCCTTCTCTTCCTTAGTACCAGCTACACATTATTCTGTCGTTGGACACTTGGTTTATTTCCATCAGTTTGACATTGTAAATAATGCTACAGTAAACATGGGTGTGGATATATCAGTTTGTGTCGCAGTTCTTACTTCCTTCGCCTATTTATCTAATAGTTTAGCATATTTATCTAATATTGAGATTGCTGGATCAAATGTTATTTCTGTTTTCAATCCAAAATCCATTTACTTTTGAAAATATTTTAAGCCTACAAAACAATAAAAAATAAGTACAACGAACTCCTATATACACTTCATCTAACATTTCACTACATTTGTTTTTTCTTTCTAAATAAACCCATATTGTTGAACCATTTGAGATTCATTTTCAGGTTTAATATCCCTAAACAGGGCCCTCTAGTGACCTAGTTCATAGAGCATTATGTTGCTAACCCAAAAGTGGTACCTCTCTGATAGTTCAAATCCATCAGCTGCTCCACAGGAGAAAGATGAGAAATCTGTCTCTTCCCATCAGCTTCTGAAAAACCACCAGAAAGTCAGCTATGAGTTGATTCGAATTCAACAGCAATAAGTGAGTAACATCCCTAATTACTTCATGATTGTAAAAAGGGCCCCAGAGCACTTGCGCTCTTAACCTTTAAAGGGGGAGAATCACTCTCAGTATCAACAGAGCATGGCTTATTTCTTTGAGGTGGAGGTCAGACATACCTCTCTAAACTTTTTACCAGTTCTGATACCAGCTGTTCCTCCCAGTAGCACTCTAGTTCATTGTCAGGTTTGATAATGTGTTGCGTTAGTCATGTAAAACTCAGGAGCTGTAATCACAGTTTGGGGCTTAGTAAAGAAGCAACAGGTTACGTCAATCATCAGGAACAATTCAGGATGTAGCCCCTTTGGTCAGGATAGCTTCTTGGCTGTGCCCATAGTCAGTTTTCTCTCTGGCCTTTGAACCACTGACTGGCTTTTGGCAAGTCTTAGAAAGCTCTTTATCATCTCCAGTATGTGCCCAGGGCACCCCAATCTCAGGAACTCTCTGGCCTGAATTCAACCCACTCTGTTGCTCCAAGAGTCAGCAAATCATACTCTGCCAGTAAGTACCTGGAGACACCCTGACCAGGAAACCTGCTGCCCTAAGGTGCTCAGTGTGCTCACTCCAAGAGTTGGTTTATCACTGTAGCTTCAGGCTTGGCTCTCTCACTCCATAATTTGGTTTATCACTGTAGCTATCTCACACTGGTCTCCTGGCTTTGTCATTTCTCTGTGGCTACTTTTCACCATGTCCTGTGTTAGAGCTTGGTCTCTTAGGATTAGGAGGTTCTCAACACAGGGATCCTGGGTCCACTCCACTTTTATCTCTTGATAATAAATAATGAGGCATCCCCTTTATAGCCTCTGAGATGGCTCATTTTACATCTAGGAGGATGACAAAACTGACCAATCCCCTCATTAGCATTCCAAATGCTTTATTTGCATGGCCTCACAAGCATGCCCTGCATCTTAACTTGTATTATCAAGCTGTTAATGCTTTTGGTGAGCCACAATTACCTTACTTGCATAATCCCACCCAGTGGCTTGGTGAGTATGGTGAGAAAGGTCATATAAAAGCAATCCATTACACTGCATGATGTGTCTTTTTAAGAACAAGCACATTTTCTCACGTAAATACAGTACAATTGTGTAATTTAGAGAAGTTAACATTGATACAAGTTTCTCCTTGGAAGCTAGAATTTTGAAGCTTCCTCTCACATACTTTGGGCATGTGGCCAGGAGAGACCAGTCCTTGGAGAAGGACATCATGCTTGGAAGGGTAGAGAGCGCAGGAGAGCATGAGATGAGACTGATACAGTGACAGGGCAAGGGGGGTAGGTGTGTCGGATTCAGTGAGACTGGCTCAGGACAGGGCAGGCTTCAGAACTGTTGTATTTAGGGTCACTGTGAGTCGACAATGACTAGTTTGTTGTTGAAGTATAATTTATATACATGAAAGTACACAGTTATTGGGTTTTCAGCTTGGTGAATGATCAAATATTTTCAGTCCATTGAGGGTGACATCCTCTGTCATTATTTTTGTCCCTGATTTGACCAGTGGAAACATGATATACCTTTATCTTTCCAAGTATGTCCTCATTTCCAGCCACACCTGGTCCTTTCCCTGTTCTGGTTTGGGAATTGACTATTCTCCCAAGGTATCTTTTAGTGGAGATTTTTATTTACAAACCATTATCTGGACACTATATTTGTTCATTCTTATGAGATAGTAATGTTCCTGGCAGCTCAGTGGTTAAAGTGATTGACTACTAACCTAGAGGTTGGAAGACCTAATGCACCAACAGCTTAGCTGGAGAAAGATGTGGCAGTCTGCTTCACAGCATTGGAGCCCTCACAGGATTGGTTCTGTAGGGTCAGTATGAGTCTGTACCAAGTGGAAGACTGATTACTACCTTTCAGAGGTCAGAGGTAGAAAATACTTTTTCAATCCATCTTTTAGTCACGTCATACTTCGAATTTCTACCCAATATCAGAGCCCTTTTCCTATCCTACTATCCACCCCAAATCCCATAAAATCCATAGTCACACAGTAACTACATCAATATACTTAAAAACTTGCTAATTTTAAAAATAATTTTACTACAAACAAACCAAAATAAAGTTCAAAGATTTCTTTGCAGTACTTTTGTCTTGAGTTCTGGTATAAACTCAAAGTTTTCTGTTTAAAAAGTAACTTTTTTTCCATTTGTGTATGGTTGTGATCCCAAAGTGACATTCTGTTATACAAAGTGATACTGTTGGAAGACTGAATAAATAAAAGAAAGATTCTCACCACTGGGGCAATTGGCAGCATCAGTATAGATGGTGAAGAGATTGAGATAGTTAACAGTTTTAGTTTGCTTGGCTTAACAATCAACACTCTTGGTAACAGCAGCCAGGAAATCAAGAGATGAATTGCATTGTGAAAGTCAGCTGTGAGGGAGCTCTCCAGAGTACCGAAGAGCAATGATGTCAGGCTGGAGACTAAGGTACGCCTGATCCCTACTAAAGTCTTTGCAGTTGCGTGCTATATATGTTGGAGAGCTGGACAGTGGCTAGGGATGATAGAGAATTGATACCTTTGAGCTGTGTTGCTGGAGAAGAGTGTTGAATATACCATGGACTGCTAGGAGAACATAAAGATTTGCCCTGGAGAGGGTGAAGCCAGAATGCTTCTTGGAGTCAAGGATTCTGAAGCTTCTCTGGGCGTGTTGGAAGGAGGTCCTTTGAGAGGGACATCATGTTTTGGAGAGTGGAGGGACAGCGCAGGGGAGGAAGACCCTAGATGAGATGGGTCGATTCACTGATTGGGGCAGTGGGAGTAGTTGTGTCAGAGACAATGAGGTTGGCACAGGATAGAGCAGGGTTTAGGGCTCCTGTACATAGGGTTGGCTGAGTAGCAAGCGACTTGACAGCACATAACATTCATTCTGTGCCTTTTTTGCTCGGACATGCAGGAGTGGAGACTTGTTTTTATTGTTAGTTCAGCGCCTGGTGCCTAGATACTCAACAAATATTTGTTGAATGAGGAAGTGGATGTCAGGGCTGGGTGGTCCAACAGAAAGCTTTATTAAGTTGGTTGTTCCTGGCGGAAGTTCACAACCTAATGGTTATAGATGAGAACTTTTGGGGAGGATAGCTGGAAGCTTGGGAAGCTGTGTCACTCCAGAAGGTGGAGGCAAGGGTAATGGGAGCACTTCAAGGAAGTCAGGGCAGCTACAGAATGGAGGAAGTTCCTTCTGGTCCAGACACTGCACCATCCAAGTCTTGACCAAGTTGTCAAGTTGCATATGTCCCAGCATTTTTTGGACTAGAGCCTGCCATTTCCAAGCAGGTGATTTGGATCAGACTTGTAGTTTTTAAAAAGCCGAGTCCAGACAGGGATGCTGGAAAGAGATGTGGAAAAGATCTGCCCGAATCCAAGAACAAGGAACCCAGCAAAGAGCCTGTAGTTCCCGAGTCATGCTTCTTGGAGCAACCTCACTTCCGGGTTCCATCCCTGATTTCAACCCACTAGACAGCAAGCTCCTCCCCCCCACAGCTCGTGCAATGATTGGCTGGATCTGGAGACCCGGACCCACTGTCTGCGGCCGGCTCTGGCCATTGGTTCACGGGAAAGGGGCGGGGCCCGAAAGCTTTTTACCGGTGGAGGCTGAGGATACGGTGAGACCGGAGGAGAACCTCACGATTTGACGGCCGCCCAGTGGCTCCAGGCTCTCCCTTGTCCTCGTAAGTGACCCCGCGCGAGACCCCCGCCTCACCCGAGCGCTTGACAAAGTGCGCCTGCGCGGCAACAGCCGCCCTCCCTTGTGTCCCTTTCCCTTGTTCCTCGACTCCTTCATCCTTCCCTTCCCCTTCTTTCCCTTGCCCTGTCACCCCTCCCTCGCCCAAGACCCTTTAACTGCATCTCCCCCTCCTGATCCTTCCCGTGGCCCATCTCCACCCCCCCAAGACCCTGGCGCCCCAGCCGCCGGGGCTGCGCCGGGAGCCGCGATGTGCGTCCTCTCAGAGCCTGTGGGCTTCCCTGCCCTCACAGCCCTCCGTTTCCTCTATGCAGACTCCCGCCTCCTTCAGAATGACGCTGGACGTGGGGCCAGAGGATGAGCTGCCGGACTGGGCCGCGGCCAAGGAATTTTACCAAAAGTATGATCCTAAGGACATCATTGGCCGGTGAGTGCACCCCACTTCTAGGGGGCTGCCCACTGCCAGCAAGTCTATCCCAACTCATAGTGACCTCAAGGACAGAGAAGAGCTGCCCCTTAGTGTTTCCAAGGCTGTAAATCTCTACAGAAACATACTGTCACATCTCTTCTGCCTGACTGAGTGGTACCTTTTGAACCTCTGACCTTTCTGTGCTTTTTATTCACTGTGCCACCAAGGCCTCCGTGGAGGAGCTGTCTGTGGTCTTTTAGGTCAAGTCAACTAAGAGTCACAGTGACTCTGAACAACAGATGGAAACCTTGTCCTATATCATGCACCATCCTCCCGTCTCCAAGCGCAAGCCCACTTTCGTAGTCACTGTATCTGTACATCTTGTTGAATGTTGCCCTAAAGGAGAAGCCTCAGAGTCAGTGGGGACTATTTAGTGACTAGACTCTTAATGCTGGCCCACCTCTACTTTCACACAATTTCATCCATTTAGTTATGCTTTTAAAAAAAACACGTACCAGAAAGCTAACCATGGAGTAGGTGTGAATGGTGGAGGTGGAAAAGGTGCTGTCTGTGCCCTGGAGGTACTTCAGAATGTAGCCACTGAAAGAGACTTATCAAAACTGCTCAGTTGTGCGCCATCCTCCCCATCTTTGCTGTAGTCACTGTGTCAAGATATGTTATTGAGGGTCTTCCTCTTTTTAACTGATGCTCTGCATTCCCAAGCATGATGTCTTCTTCCAGGGACTGACTCCTCTTGACAACATTCCTAGAGTATGTGAGTCAAAGTCTTATCATCCTCACTTCAGAGGGCCTTCTGGCTGCAGAATCTACTTGTAGAGACAGACAGTACTTGGGGGGGGAGGGGCGAAATACCTATCCGTGGAAGTGCTAGGGGGAAATAAATAGGATGATGGAATTAGAGTAATTAGTGGACGTGGCTGAACATGGAGAGGCCTGGGAAGACTTCTCTGAGGGGTGGGTTGTTTTGGGTGCTGCGGGTTTTTTTTTAAATTTTATACTGCTTTGTATACATTGTTTTTCACACCGGATCCTTTCCATTTCCTCCACAGCCCACCCACCCATCAAATTGTGAGACTCTGACTCTGTGATTAACACCTCATTCCCCCCAATCCTCACCTCTCTGCCCCCCCTCACTTTGGATCCTCATCCTCGTTCTACAATGAATGGTCTTATTTGTACTTGTGGGACTTAATTCACTTAGCATAATGCTGTTCAGTCCCTTCCAAGTTAGGTAGTAGTTTACAAACGTATCACTCCTGCATGAGGAGAGGCTTTTGACCTGAGACATGAAGGATGAAAATGAGCCAGTCATGAGTTGGGGCAGAGGTTTTTTTTCCAGGCAAAGGGACCAACATGTGCATAGGCTCTGAAGCAGCAAAGGAGAGTGATTGGGACAAAGTGAAAATGGCAAAGGGAATGTAAGACAGGTGAATGCAGGTGAGAAAATAAAGTAGCAGCATATCAGATTTCATTTGTCATTTGAAGGGCAAGAAATTAACCCTTCTGTGCCTCAGTTCCTCAATTGTAAACTGAATAAAAGTTAAACCTACTTTTTTAAGTTGCTGTGAGGATGGACTGAGTTATTATGATACACTTAAAAGCTGGCACAATGCATGTGCGTTGTTTCTACATTTTAAAAGGATTAGCATGCATGAAGAAGGACTGAGTGCTATTCAGGAGTCAAAGCACAAGGAACCATTAAGGGAGATTGAGGAAACTGCCTTTTTAAAAATGGCTTGATAGCGTCTTTCCTCCTCCTTCCTCCATCCTGTTGAATATGGCAGCCTTTAGTCTCCATTATGTCATCTCATATTTTCAGGTCAAGAGATTCCTGACCAAGAAACAAAGGCAAAACTTCTCCATCCCAGATGTTGCTGTTATTGTTGTTAGGTGCTGTTGAGTTGAATACAACTCGTAATCTGAACCCTCTCCCATCCTGTGCCATCCTCACAATCTCTGACACTCTCAAACCCATTGCTACAGTCATTGTGTCACTCCATCTGGTTGAAGGTCTTCCTTTCTTTTGTCATCCCTCCACCTTCCTAAGCATGATATCCCTCTCCAAGGAATAGCCTCCTCTCATAGCAACTGCCCAAAGTATGTGAGACAAAGCTTTATCTTCTTTGTAGGTTTGATCCTGGAGGGCTTTGAACCTTACTTAGCCAGAGGGGTTTGAAAGACCAGAGAGAGGTTGTGGCATGGTCTATAGGAAATTGCACTGCTAATCCAAAGGCAGTGCCTGTCTGGCAGTTCAAATCCACCAGCTGCTCTGTGGGAGATCGCTGGGCAGTGCCCTCCCATGTGGTTTCCAGCCTCTGACAACCCCCAGGAAGGCTGGCAGCAGTCAGTGAGTGATGGAGTGGCAAAGCCACAGCAGTAGAATCCTTGTCTAAGCACTTTCTCTCTACCAGCCCGGATGGGCTTTTCCGTGTTTCGACCTCATAATTTCATTCAACATCCCTAAGAGTCTCCTACTTATACGGAGCTCTAGTGGTGGTGTTTGTCACATGTTCAACTGCTAACCGAAAGTTTGGCAGTTCAAATCCACCACATCCTCTGCTGGAGAGGATGGGCAGTCTCGACAACCTGACGGAGTCACTGTGAATTGGATTTGACTTGAGAGCAAAGGGTTTAGTGGGCACACTTAAGGTATTTTAGAGGCACTTTGAACTTGAGATGAGGTAGTTAGATGAGTGAAATTTTTTTAGAAGAAACTTTGGATCATTTTATCCCATCTCCTTGTGGGAGTCCTCATCAGGGGGCCAGTATGGGAAGAGCTTGCCCAGATTTACCCAATGAGGGGTGAAGAGCAAGGCCGAGGTCTCCTGCCCCTGTGAGTTTTGTGTTGGACCTTGCTTGGTACCCAGGTTCGTAAGGCTGCTCAGAAGCTTTTGTAGGACAGATAGAGCTCCCTGGGTGCATGTGCTGTGATCCAGACAAGCCTTGGGAATCTGACACGGTGTTCAGGTTCTGCCCCAGGTGTAGGTGAGATTGAAGGACCTGACCTGTGTTCTTGTTGGCTTTGACAGAGGGGTGAGCTCTGTGGTCCGCCGTTGTATTCACCGCAACACCGGCACTGAGTTTGCAGTGAAGATCATGGAGGTGACAGCAGAGAAGCTGAGTCCCGAGCAGCTGGAGGAGGTGCGAGAAGCCACGCGGCGAGAGACGCACATCCTGCGCCAGGTCGCCGGCCACCCCCACATCAGTGAGGCCGCCTTCCCCACTCCCGAGGGCACTACCTCCTACCTCCCGGCCCTACCCACAGCCCACTGGCCTGGTGCCACACCACCCTCTGCTCCCTTCCACTGGGCTCTGCTCTGCCTCCAAGAGTGGCCAGCCTTCGGGTCCCTGCTGCCTCCTCTGGTTCTCCTTCCTTCCCAGTAATAACAGCCCACTGCTGTCTCCGGGTGGCAAAGCCCCTTTAATGCACATCTGCTCTTTTCCATCTCTGCTGCCTCTTTCCCCAGTCACTCTCATCGATTCCTACGAGTCTTCTAGCTTCATGTTCCTGGTGTTTGACTTGTGAGTATCTCCCGGCCCTGGTCTCAGAGACTTTTGTCCACCTTGATGCACGGCCCCAGCCTTCCCATACAAAGGGCTGATGTCTGCCCTGTGCACACCGTCCTCTGTGCCAGATCAGGCTCTCAGTCCCCATGGCCCCAGTGGTCAGCCACAGAGGCTCTCTAGGTTCCTCAAGGGCAATAGTGACCACTCACACGTAATGAGT
The DNA here is from genome assembly GCF_000299155.1 of Elephantulus edwardii. Taxonomy (NCBI): domain Eukaryota; kingdom Metazoa; phylum Chordata; class Mammalia; order Macroscelidea; family Macroscelididae; genus Elephantulus; species Elephantulus edwardii. The sequence continues at coordinate 1,536,325 of NW_006399936.1, read as the reverse complement.
CCTTGTGACCTGAGGCGATCCTATCCCAGTCCCCCACAGTTAGGGGATTAGCAGGGAGGTAGAAAGTTGTTTTAAGAGGAGTGTGTCCATCGATGAATCTGCCACTTACAGACAGTCCCCCTTAGCTATTCTTGTTTAATGATGGTACCTGCCCTTGCCCATCAGTTTTTCAGCTGGTCACTCTGATCCAAATGTTAGCGAGGACACAGTGTAATGCCGACGTTCAAAAGAGAGTGATTCAGTTCGGTCTAGGGAAATTCACAAAGCCTTCAGCACAACCACAGAAGTAATCTTTTGCAAAATTCAGAGTTGATATGATTTTTGCGCCATTGTGTAGCTTTAAGAACAGTCATGCCCCCAGAACAGCTCATGTGTTTCTTATCTCAGGGATGGAGCTGGCATTTTAATTATAACCTCAGTTTTTAAGACTTAGGATGAAGCCAAGCAAAATATTAAGATAAAGTCCTGTTCAACTTTTTCCCATTAACTGTGAAATTTTGCTCTGTAAATCCTTACAGATTATGGTTTAGAGGTATTGGTTCCCTTTAAGAGCTTTTAAGTTATGTCCATAACAAGGCATTGATTCTTGCCGAAGTAGCCCCATGATAGCATAATGCAGGTATCTCAACCTCCAAGCCACACAGAGTTAGACTGCTCTGGCACCTAGTTCCCTTTTGGTGCTCTGTTCCCAGACCCCTTGGTTTTCATGTAGAGGGTTCTCTTTATCAGCCTCTACCATGTTATTTTCCATGGGTATTGTCCCTTAGGATGCGGAAAGGAGAGCTGTTTGACTACCTCACAGAGAAGGTGACCCTCTCAGAGAAGGAAACCAGGTAATGGCTAAAACCTGTTGTCACTGGGGAGCCAGGAGTCAGGTGGAGCGGGGCCAAACAGAGCAGCTCGCACCCCCACCAGGTCCATCATGAGAGCTCTGCTGGAAGCTGTGAGCTTTCTTCACGCCAACAACATCGTGCACCGAGACCTGAAGCCTGAGAACATCCTCCTAGATGACAATATGCAGATCCGACTTTCTGATTTTGGATTCTCCTGCCACTTGGAACCTGATGAGAAACTTCGAGGTGAAAAGACCTAGAGCCCTATGAGGCTGGGGTGGTGGGGTAGGGGTGGATCAAGGGTCCCAAGTCTGAGATGGGTTAGTTCTGAGTACTGAGCCCCAAGTACCAAGAAATGAGAAGTCAGTGGCCATTTGTAATGTGCCCTCTGGCTCAAAGACCTCGTGTACAACTCAATGTGGGCTTCCTGACCTGCACAAAGTAGGCGTGAGCAATGGCACGCAGCAGGCTAAGAACCCTGGCAGAGGGATGCTAGGAGGATGGAGCTCCAGATTGTGCCTCAGCCATGCAGAGTGGGGAGCCAGAGCCGGCCTGGAGGGATGGGCTGCAGGGAGAAGAAAGAAGTAGTTCAGGGGCCTGGAGAGGGAAGTGCCATAATGTGCTCCCACCATTTGGTAGAGCAGCCTGCGTGGCATTTCCCACCTGGTGCCCCAGCCACAGACTCACCAGATGTTAATGCGTTTGTCATGATGGAAATGCTTGTACTGCATATGGGAAACTTTTCACTGCAGTTTAACTGGGGACTCCTTAGAGCCTATCATGTGCTCTCTCACTAACCCTAACTGGAGTTATTAACTGGCAATTACTGGGCGCTTGTTATGAGCTAGGAGCCCTGGTGGCGCAGTAGTTAAGTGCTCAGCTGCTAACGGTAATATCCACAAAGGTAACCAGCTCCTCTGTGGGAGAAAGATGAGGCAGTGAGGTCAGTGAAGACTGGGAGCTTTGCAAACTCTTCTCAGTTCTGTCCTATAGGGGTGACAGGACAAGTCATACAGGATTCCACAGCAGTGTGGTTGTCTTATGAGCTAGGGAGCTGCACCAAGTCTTGAAGGGCTTCTTTCTTCTCATTCTCCTATTAGTCGTTTGAGATCGTGTTTGTTTCCATTTTACAGATGAGCTTGAAGAGGCACCGTGACCTGCTCAGGCTCATGTGGCTGCATGCAAAGTTGGCCAGTCTAACTTGAGAGCCCATGGTCTTGCTCAGAGGTGTTGAGCTTTCTGTTAAGGCTTTCTCATGGTTGGTTTCTTTTGTCCCTCTTCTGGAATAAGCTTTGCCTGCCCACTCTTGGCTTGGATAGTTCAGGTTTCGTTTGAAAGTTCCAAGGCAGTTTAGGCCCCTAATGTTTGGTTTTGTCTCTTCTTTCTGACACATCTCACTCAGCTCTTGTTTGCTCTATAGGGACACTTCACTGAGTCCCTTTTGTCCCTCATTTGGTGCTTGGTATATAGCAAGTGCTCAAGAAGTACTTTGTGAATTTCCCAAGAGAGTTGTTTTCAAGCAAGCCTATTAAGATTTTCTGGAAATGTGCCACGGGACACAGTCTGGAAATTGCTGGAAGCAGAAACTAAAAGCTGAGGCTTGAACAAGCCACAGACAGAGGCTTTGTGCTATGGAAGTCTAGACCGAGGTATGGATGGAGAGCTCGGCACAGGTTTTAAGCAGAAGATTTAACCAGCATGTGCTTCAGCCATCCCCATATTCCCACTTGGTCTCCTGGGGTCATGTGGTGGTTTGGCTAACTAAAGTGGAGATTATAGGAATAAGTTTGGGCAGAAAAGAACATGAAGACTTTATTGTGCGTTGTGTATATAAAAATGGTAGCAAGTTGGGGAGCTCTGGTGGCCTAGTGGTAAGGAGCTGCAGCTGCAATCCCAGAGGTGCATGGTTCGAATCCACCGGGGCTCTGCTGGGGAAGTAGGGACAATCTCCTCCTGTACCAGTCAGATCTGATTTGACGGTACACACACACACACACACACAAAATTTAAAAAAAAATAAAAATGGTAACAAGCAAATGTTATGAAATGTGGGAAAGGGCAGCTGTAGGTTGGCTTAGCTGGTAGATTGGAGGCAAATGAATGATATAGTTGGGTAGAACTTTTAAGTCCGGGGGGTAAAAATCAGCTTTTCCTAGGTAGACCCCAGGAGCTCTGATAGGCATTGTACTTGATTAGTGGTGACAGGTCACTGTACTGAGACTCTGGCAGAGGGCAGGCTGGAACAGAATGGGGAGCAGAAAGCCTCCACAGAAATCACTTGTTTGTTTCGGGTCCTGGCAACACCCCCTCACCCTCAGCCCTCTTTTTTCCAGACTTGTGTGGGACTCCAGGGTATCTCGCACCAGAGATCCTCAGATGCTCCATGGATGAGACCCACCCCGGCTACGGCAAGGAGGTGGACCTGTGAGTTTTTTGGTCGCCTCTCCCCTACCCCCATGTCCTCTCCTTAACACGCTCCACCCCCCCCAGGCCCTGACTTTGGCCCTTCTCTCCCAGCTGGGCCTGCGGGGTGATCTTATTCACGCTCCTGGCTGGCTCACCGCCGTTCTGGCACCGGCGGCAAATTCTGATGCTGCGCATGATCATGGAGGGTCAGTACCAGTTTAGTTCACCCGAGTGGGATGACCGTTCCAACACCGTTAAAGACCTGGTGAGCTGGGGCCATGAGAGGGCAGGAGGGGAGGCCCGAGAGCTGCGCCTTGAGTGCTGGGGTTTCTCGTAGGTCACAAAGCTGTTGCAGGTGGACCCCGAGGCCCGCCTGACGGCTGAGCAAGCCCTCCAGCACCCCTTCTTTGAGTGTTGTGAAGGCAGCCAACCCTGGAACCTCACCCCCCGCCAGCGGTTCCGGGTAAGCCTGTTCCTGTGCCCGGGGGGTCCTTTGGTGGGACCCTGCACCCGAGCTCACTCCATCCTCCTTCCCAGGTGGCAGTGTGGACAGTGCTGGCTGCAGGACGAGTGGCCTTAAGCATCCAACGGGCACGGCCGCTGACCAAGAACACGCTCTTGCGGGATCCTTATGCACTGCGCCCGGTGAGGCGCCTCATCGACAGCTGTGCCTTCCGGCTGTACGGGCACTGGGTGAAGAGGGGCGAGCAGCAGAACCGGGCAGCTCTCTTCCAGCACCGGCCCTTAGGGCCTTTTCCCATCACGGGCCCTGAAGAGGAAGGGGACTCAAATGCCATTCCTGAGTAAGAAGCTATGCTGGTGCTGGGCTAGCACCACAGCCCTGGAGAACTACAGGAATCATAAAACCTCCAGGAGGAGGATTTTATCTGTCTGGCCTCTCTGGGCTCTGGCCTTGAGCCCCCACGCCTGGCTAGGCCTGCCATGGATCATGTAACTGTCCATCTGCATACACTTTTACCCACTTAGCCAGGGCTTGGTGATCACAGCTGGGGTCGAAGGGGACCACCTGGCTTGCGTGCCCAGCCTTATCAGCGCTGCCTGTTCTGCACGTGAAATAAAATCTGCTTCGTGCCAGGGAGAGCAGGTGCCATGACTGGTGTCTGGCTGGCTTGGGCAGGAAAGCCCAGAAGTTGCTCAGGAGGGGTGGGGGCAAGCCAGGCCTTTATTGGGGAAAATGCCAGGAATCACTTGGTCTTGCTCTTGCCTTTGCCTGGGGGCGGCTGGACAGGCCGCTCCAGAGTGGCCAGCTTGCTGCTGAGCCTTGCCTCGCTGGCAGTGAGCCGCTCCTCGATCAGCTGCCGCAGCTGCTCCAGCTCCTTGTTCAGCTGGGCCTTGATGAAGGCCCGAAGGATGGAGAGCTGACCTGCAGGGGCAGGGAGGAGGGGACAGAAGGTCAGAAGGGACGCTGTCTAGGGCTGGGGACGGGGCAGGGGGTACTCCGTGCCAGACCATTGATAAGGCACCTCTCAGGTGCTAGTCCCACTGGTCTTCGTGCTCCATCAGCCGGCCTGTCTATGAGACAGCACAGAATGGCTTTGCAACCACTCACACTCTGCTAATTAGAAGCTGAGGAGCTTGGGTAGCCTGGGCCATATGGAGATGCACTGCTAACCCAAAGGCCACACACACCTCGTTGGCAGTTGGAATCCGTCAGTGGCTTCTTGGGAGGAAATGACCAATCCCCTTCTTGTGTTATTTATAGCCTCAGAAAACCTGATGGAGGGTCAGCTATGAGTCTGTTTTGACTCCACAGCAATGAATGAGAATTAGTAGCTATGTGACCTTAGGTTATGGGGTAAGAATTAATTACATAGGAGCTAAGGAATTGCACTGCCAACACAAAGGTATGCAGTTTGAATTTACCATCTGTTCCCCCGTGCAATTAACTGCCTCCGAAAACCCACTGGAGGGTCACCTATGGGTCAGTTCCAACTCGATGGTATACAGCAACATACGTAAAATGTTTAAAAGAGCCGTGCTAGCCTACAAGCTTCCAACTTAAGGACAGCTCTTATTTGTCCTTCAATATTATATGCCCTCATTTTCAAAGTCTGAGCTAACTCTGACTGCCAACAAACTCTTCATCACCATCATCTTCACTTGCTGCACATGTAGCCTTTAAATCGCTGAAAATACTTTGACCCCTTTCTCACACAAATAAAACCCAAACAACCCTCACTGATATTGGGTCAGTTTTGAGTCATATCAGCCGCCCCTGGATTTTCTGAGGCTGTAAATCCCCACAGGAGAACATGCATCCTTCTCCCGTGGAGCCACTGTGGATTTGAACCACCAGAGGGCAGTATTTGGGTTAAGAGTGCAATTTGCTAGACTCACATGTACCTGTTCTAACTTACCTACACATTCTGCTTCAAGTTACTTTTTTAATTTTTTATAATTTGTGTGTGTGCCATCAAATCGGATCAGACTGGTACAGGAGGAGATTGTCCCTCCTTCTCCAGCAGAGCACCTGGTGGATTCGAACCGTATACCTCTGGGATTGCAGTGCCGCTTCTTGCCACTAGGCCACCAGAGCTGCCCTTTAAGTAGATACTCTTATGAATGGATTTTGTTCATAACCTAGGGCTGCCTATAAGTGCCAAATATATATATGCCTTTGCCATCAGTTTTCTAATTATCCCCTTTGGAGCTCTTACCACACCCAGTACCTCGTTTTTAGGTACTTGTCATATTGGACTCCTACATGAGGAACTCCATGAAGGCATCCTTAGATGGGGGGACAGCCTTAACCCCTGATGTAAAAACTCACAATTATTCATTATTGAATATAACTGGCCTAAGGTCAGAGGGAACCCGAACACCTCTAGGCCCTCACTTGGCTCTGGTTGTGGCTGGCCTACTGTCTCCAGTTCTTGTTCTTGTAGGGGTGCTGCCTGCTCCTCTGCTTCTTTGCTGCCTTCTTCTTCTTCTTCTTCTTTCTCTGTAAGCCAGAAGGCAGAGGGATTGGCCTCAGCCCCGCAACGGCCCCAGCCCTCTGGCTTCTCCCTCATACCTACCTTTTGGCCAGAGCTTAGATGGCTGCAGCCCTACATAAGTCAAAGATAGATCCAGGTGCACCTGGGAAGCAGGAAAGAGAGGCTGAGTGGAGAGTGTCTGCACTAAGGGCAAGAGGAGGTGGGGCCGCCAGCCCAGCACGCACCTGGGGGGTGAAAACGTATTTGTAGAGCTTGAAGTGTCGGAAGTAGGTGTTGACCACATAATCTGACAGAATCAGTAGCTGATCCTCGTTAAAGAGGTCGATGCTGAAGGGAGGCCGCTGTGGGGATGGCTGGGAGTTAGGGACCTGATTCCTTCAAGTTTCCTCTCCCCCCATCTCCACCTCTTAAAACCCCTAGCCTCTCCTGTAAGTCTTGGCAATCCAGGAGCAGGGAGGACCCAGGAAGCCTTTCAAAGATGAGGTTGATGAATGTCATAGAGTGAGAGATCACACTGGACTGTCTCGGGGAAGGGGAAGGTCAAGTTCCATGGAACTGACCCGGACTCCATGGCAAAAAAGCATACTGGTGAAGTAGCGGTAACATTCCTCCACATTGTCCAAGGGGGTAGCTGGGAGAGAAAGCAAGATGTGACAGTGAATCCACTCCCTGATTTTCATTCATTTTCTTCAACAAATACAAGGCAAGTGCTTTAGTGGTGGACAGATCTAGGTTCAAGTTCTAATTTGTTTCATTGTTGTTGGTTATCATCAAGTTGGAACCGACCCAAAACTGATCCCACAGTGGGTTTTCAGAGGCAGTAAATCACTCAGGAGTGTCCATCCTCCCTCGAGCAGCTGGCAGCTGCTGTTATTCCTTCACTCAACAAATTCTGAGCACCCACTATGTACCATTCTGGGCAAGAAAGACAAGTCCCTGTTGTTACAAAGTTTATATTCTAGTGGAAGTGGTAATAAAACAAGACAAAAAGTAACTTCAAATATTATGTTCTAAAATAAAATCAAGAAAGGGAATAAAGGAGGAAGCAGGGGCGATTTTTATTGACCATGGTGCACATATTTTCATATATTGTTTCTCAGAATAATCCAAAAAAGTTGGAGCTGTGTTAGATGAGAAAATAGATACTGAGGGCAAACGTGTGTGTGATAACAGGGCCAGCTAATTACATAAATGCCAGCTGGCAATCCTCCACTTCCTACTGCCTGACATCTCATGCCAACATAGCCTTCTCGTCCTCCCCAGAGCTCAGAGTCTCTGGCTTTCTCCCTCTTACCAACACAGGCCTTGTGGAGGTCCTGCACCATGGCACAAACTGCTGATGACTGCTCCAGCGAGAAGCCCTGCTGGCGGCAGAAGATGAGCACATGGGAGAAGAGGTCTAAGGTGATGGCCTCTCGAAGGTTCTGCTCCGAAGAGCTCAGCCCCATTACCTCAGCCAGAACCCTTGTGAGAAGGGAAGAAAGGAGTATGGGAATACAGGACAATACCTAGCCTCATTGCACTACCCCTCACTCTCATCCTTTGGCACCAGCCAAACCCATCACCCTCAGCCTCTTCCAAGAGTTTTTCCTCCCCTCTCTGCTTGGCCTCATACTCCCTCATCTCCTCAACACTGGAGGTCTTCTCTAGTCGGTCCATAGAATGGATGTCCAGGTACTTCCTGTCATAAGAGAAAGGGGGAAAAGTGTTACCACCTTCACGGGATTTAAAGTTTCTGAAAACCCACTGGAGGGTCAACCATAAGCTGTGGGTCACCTGTAAAGGAGGGTAAGACCTAATGAACTCTTACAATCCTCTTCATTTCCAAAACCTAGCTCAGAAACTTGAATTCTTGGGTCTGTTCTGCCACTATCTTACTGCATGACCTTGGGCAAGTCTGCCATGTAAGCCTCAGTGTCTCCATTAGTCCAGCAGCAGCTCTCATGGGTGTTCCATCCTCAATCCTTGGCTCTTTTCTTCCCAAGGTCACACTCCCTCTGTGAATTGGGAAGGCAGAAGCGATGGCTCATATTTAGATAATTACGTTTCTAACCTGTTGCTGTTGCTATGTGCCATTGAGTTAAGTACGTCTCATAACGACCTTAGTATATCTGAGCCTTGTCCTATCATGTGACATCCTCACCATCTCCAATGAACTTGAGCCCAATGCTGTTGTCACTGTGTCAGTCATCTTGTTAAGGGTCTTCCTCTCGTTCTCCGACCTTCCACCTTTCCAAGCATGATGTCACTCTCTAAGGAATAGCCCTTCCTAGCTACATGCTAAAAGTTTGTGAGACAAAACTTCCAAATTCCTGCATCTAAGGAGTACTATGCCTGCACCTTCTCCAAGATGTATCTGTTTAAGGGAGCTCTGGTGGCTTAGTGGCAAGAAGCTGCAATGCAATCCTGAAGACATGCAGTTCGAATCCATCAGATGTTCAAATGGAAAAGGAGGGGCAATCTCCTCCTGTGCCAGTCGGATCCGATTTGATGATACACAACTAGTTAAAAAAGAAAAAAGATGTATCTGTTCTTTGGCAGTTCCATGAGACATTCAGTGTTCTTCTCCAACACTGCAGCTCAAAGGAATTACTCTCCTGTCATCCTTATTCATCGTACAGCTCCCAGATGCATGGCAGGTAATTGTGAAGTTAACTGGATGGAATCCGGTGCAACTTAGTCTTTGACACTATCGATCTTCAGGACTTTGGAGAGATCCCCAACAGCAGACATTCCTAAAGCTATACATCGCCTGACTGCTAGTACCAAGGGTATTGATTGTGGACCCAAGTTAAGATGAAATTGTTGACAAGTTCAATCGTTTCTTCATCTATTATGATGTTGCCTATCGGCAGTGAAGATTTTTGTTTTCTTAATATCAAGAGATAATCCATATTGAAGGCTGTAGTCCTTGATCTTCTGCAGCAAGTACCTCAAGTCCTTCCTCGCTTTTAGTAAGCAAGGTTGTGTCATCTGAATAACGCAGGTTGTTTCTAATTCCTCTCTACCTTTCTGTAAAATGAGGGTGCCCTGGCTGCTTCGCAAGTCTGTTGGGGAGGCACTAAAGAGAAAATGCAAGTAAGAAGTGGGCTCTTTTCATATGTTTCCCCACACTCACCACATGCAGATCCGAGGAGGGGGCAGAGGCGGCTGTGGAGAGAAAGCAAATTAGGGCAGACAGAGCTGTAGTCTCTCGTCCTTTGCACATCTGCCTCTAGGACCACGTACAAGCAGTGCGGGCCTGGGCTTGCTTGCTATTTGTGAGCATATTTATAAATGGAGACTTGTTCCCAGGGTAGCTCTGGAACATCTTTAACGTTAATAACATAATGAGGGGTGGCGTCCTGCCGGGGACCCCATTAACTATTCCTGAGCCGACCGCTGCTGCGCCCTCACCGGGAACAAGTCGACTCCGGGACCTTTCTCCGTTCCCACGGAGGAGGCTGTCGCTGACTCGGTGCGCACAGCCGCCGCTGTCCTCGAAGTCGATTCGCCGATAGAGCTGAACTCCTCCAGTTCCCGCAGCAGTTCACAGGGCAATTCAGTCTGGGACTGCATCCTCAGTCACTGTTCGGACTTTCAGCGGATCATCTCATTGATCTGGGGCGCTTTGGATCACCGTAGGCTCACTCCACCACAGAACTGAACCACCTGGTCTCAGGCAGCGACTGCCAGGGCCCAACCCTCTAGCGGCGCTTCAACCAATCTGCGCCGAGGAAATGAGGAGCGCAGCCAATGGGCGGGAGGCGTCTTCCTCCGTCTCGGTGGTGACCGTTGCTAAGGGGGTTTGCGAAGGAGGGAAAGAACAAAGTATTTTGGCCAATCCGCAGGAAGGCGAGGCGCATGCGTAATAAATTGCAACTGTGCCCCTCAAAGGACTCTCCTGAATTGTCACTACCATTCAAGTTTATCTTATTCAGGGGGGAAAGTGGGAATGTAGTGTGAGTTGCCATGGGAACTGTGTTCTGGCCAATCACCGAGGGAAAGAGGCGCTCAGAAAGAAAACTAACGGGAGCAAAATGCAGAACCATGCGTGACCAAGAGAAACAGGAAGGAGAGACTTGGCAGCACATCCGGCCCTGACTCCCGCGGCTGCGCCGTGCGCCGAGAAGGCTGGTGACGTCCGGTGAAATCCAAGATGGCGCCCCTGAGCTGAGGTTGCTGCCGGCGAGGGCCCCGGGGCCGGCGGGGCCAGGATCCAGCAGGTACGTGCGCGGGGCGGGGGGGCATGGCGGAACTCGGGGTTCTGGGCATTGCCCGCTTCCACGTCTCTGCCTTCTGCCTTCTGCAGGTGGGACGTGCTGCCTCCGCTCACCTGACGCTCCTTAGTGAAGAAACCCCGCGCATCTCCTTGCCGCCGCGGCCATGTCGGGGCCCGGCAACAAACGCGCCGCCGGAGACGGGGGCTCTGGGCCCCCAGAGAAGAAACTGAGCCGCGAGGAGAAGACGACGACGACTCTCATAGAGCCCATTCGCCTGGGGGGCATCTCCTCCACGGTTCGTAGGTTCTAGTCCTCAGTTTAGTAGTGTCCATCTCTCTTTTCTGCCCCAGATCGCCGGCCCCGGGCTTTAGCGCGATCCGCTTTGGAGAATAGGCGGTTGGAGGGAACCACGAGCGTGACGCCTACCTTTCTTTTGCGGGAAAGGTTCCTGTAGGACATATGATTTGTCAGAGACTCTAGCGATAGAGGGAGAAGGCAGAAAAATAACTTTCTTATGGTCAAGATGCGTTCTCCACGAGAACGGAGCCTCCTTGGGTCCTCTTAGCTGTCACGGAGGGTATCATTCCTTCCTCTTTCTCTTATATTTGAGTTCTGCGCCCTGCCTGACTCTCTTTGGCTTGCTTTCCTTTGTAGGAGGAGATGGACCTGAAGGTTTTGCAGTTTAAGAATAAGAAATTAGCCGAGCGGTTGGAACAGCGACAGGCTTTTGAAGATGAACTTCGAGAAAGAATTGAAAAACTGGAGAAACGGCAGGCCACAGATGATGCCACCCTCCTGATTGTCAACAGATACTGGGCCCAGGTGGATGTCCTGCTTTCCTAGCCCTGCTCCACCTAATTAAAACGGGTCTTTTCAATCACTTGTTATGAATGGCTCCTGGACCTCAGACTTCCCTGCTGATAAGGGTACGTCGACAGGGTCCATAACACTTGGGGTGTTTTCTCACTTCAGCTAGATGAAACAGTGGAAGCCCTTCTTCGACGTCATGAGAGCCAAGGAGAGCTGTCATCAGGGGCAGAGGCACCTGGGACCCAAGAAGGGATGACACATGAAACTCCACACACAGAGCCAGGGACATCGGAGCTGAGGGGTAAGCCAGGGTCCCAGGATCTGGGCAGCTTGGGTTAATTTCTGGGAAGGTATTAAGATGGAGGATGTTTTGATACTGTTGTTGATGTTATGTGCTGTCGAGTCGCTTGCAACTCATAGCGACCCTATGTACGACAGCCCTAAACCCTGCTCTGTCCTGTGCCAATCGCACTGTTTCTGATACACCCATCCCGATTACAACAGTCACTGAATCAATCCATCTCATAGAGGGTCTTCCCCTCCTGCACTGTCCCTCACCCTCCCAAGCATGATGTCCCTCTCCAAGGACTTGTCCCTCCTTACAACATGTCCAGAGTATGGCAGACGAAGCTTCAGAATCCTTGCCTCCAAGGAGTAGCCCGGTTTAACCCTTTCCAGGATGAATCTGTTTGTTTTCCTAGTGGTCCATGGTACATTCAATACTCTTCTCCAGCACCACAGCTCAAAGGCATCAATTCTTCTATCCTCCCTAGTCATTGTCCAACTCTCAACACAGCTGATAGAAGATTTGAGGGGGGAGGAGGAATGCAGATTTTTAAATCTGACTTGACTTGATTCTTGTTTAGAAAGTCATTTAATTTTTTTAATAAATTACTTATGTTCATTGCTGTCTGTGTGTTGTTGTTGTTGTTGTTGTTGTTGTTATGTGCTACGGAGTCGGAACTGACTCCTGTCTGACCCTCCAGTGCGTCAAGCTGTAAATTTCATGAGATAAGACATCCCCTCTTTTCTCCCTTGAGCACCCGGTGGGTTTGAGCCACCCTCCTTTGGCAACACCACCCCCCACCCCTTACCCACTAGGCCACCAGAACTCCCTGCCTTTTGTGTACTTAGTAGACACTTGGAAGAAAAAAAGATGAGAAGAGATTCGTTTTCCTGCTTATTAGGGGGATAACATTTAAAGAGATAAACTGACTTGAAGTCATTAAGTATGCACACGATTACGTATTATGATATGTTAAAAGTACAGAGATACCTGCAAAGAAAATAATGGTGTGTTCATGTTTATGTGGCTCTGACTTGAGAAAATAGAGGCAGCTTCCCCAGAGAACTGATTCGGGACCTCTGTGGCCTTGAAGAAATGAACTTCCTGAACTTCAGTTCTCACACTTTCGGGATGGGGATAGCAGCTTCCTGCAGGCAGTAGTTGTGTTCACTCCGTGAACCACAGAGCGTGAAAGACCTAGTGTGTGACTTGGGCCGCGGGAGCTGTTGCTTCTATCCTTATAAGGGTCTGTGTGTCCCTCTCAGAGTCCCTACCGATGCACTTACGGCCCCCGCTTAGTGAGCCGGCCCTGGCGTTTGTGGTGGCTCTGGGGGCCAGCAGCTGTGAGGAAGTAGAGCTGCAGCTGCAGGGCCGGATGGAGTTCTCCAAAGCAGCTGTGTCCCGTGTTGTCGAAGCTTCAGACCGCTTGCAGCGACAAGTGGAAGAACTGTGCCAGCGGGTGTACAGCCAAGGTTAGCATTTTGCACCCCCACCCCAAAACTGTCCATACCTACTTAAACGTTTATGGTACCCTTTCTCCTTTGCCTCTCAAGCCCTAAGCCTAGAGGCCATCGGAATTCCTGAAGGAATAAACACCCATGTTCTGAAGGGAAATCTTGGGTTGCTGAGGGAGTTCTGGCTTTGGTTCTTGGGGTTGGACTATGGAGTCATAGATGCAGAATACAGACTTATCTGGGACTTAGCATATAAAGCCTGTCGAACGTTACTGGTCCCCAGAGCATGGAGCATATGCCCAGCTTTTACAGACTGATAGGTATCTCCCAGCCTCAGCCTTAGTTCTGCCACTCACCTGGGTGTCTTGATTGATGGCTCTTTTCTCTGAATAAGTTTAGTCTTAATGCATAATGAGGATAAGAACTCTTGGCTTTGTCGTGACAGATAATAAAGTTGGTGGATCACGTTAGGCGTAGTAGAATGATCTTGCACTTTGCTGCATTGCCATGGGATTGACTCTTCTTTATGCTCCTCCTTCCCAGGGGACAGTGAGCCCCCCAGTGAGGTGGTTCAGGCTCGCACCCGGGAACTGGGCCGTGAGAACCGGCGGCTGCAGGACTTGGCCACCCAGCTGCAGGAGAAGCACCACCGAATCTCATTAGAGGTAGAATCAAGCGGTTTTGATTTGGATTAGAACTCGGGCAGGGCTTGGGTTGGGGAGGGGGGCACCTAAGGCGTCTCAAGGAACCAAGTTCCCTGTCCGAACATCTGTCCTCTCCGTTGTCCCCAGTACTCTGAGCTCCAGGACAAAGTGACTTCAGCTGAGACCAAAGTGCTGGAGATGGAGACAACTGTGGAGGACCTGCAGTGGGACATTGAGAAGCTGCGCAAGCGGGAGCAGAAGCTCAATAAGCACCTGGCAGAGGCCTTGGAGCAGGTGAAACCACAGTGCCAGGCCAGGTGCATCTGGAGTTAGGTGCTTAGGGACCTCAGTTTTACATCCATTTGTCTGTCTCTTCTCTCTGCAGCTCAACTCTGGCTACTATGTGTCCGGGAGCTCCTCAGGCTTCCAGGGTGGCCAGATAACACTCAGCATGCAAAAGGTGAGGGGATAGCATTTGTCTCACCCTTCTATCCATTTCTCAACCCTGTGCTTGAAATTCTCCTCAGAATTACAAATGGACATCCAGCTAGAACCTGAGTGGCTCTGCTTGTATTTATTCAGTTAACAGTTAATTGATCAGTTAATATGACCACTATATTGTATGTTGGAGTCATGGAGAACAAGAGAGAGCTGAGGTTGTAGAAACAAAGTAAAAAAGTAAATGAAACATACAATGCATTGAGTATACTACTAAGGGAAATAAAGCGAGATAAAGAAGGAAGAAATGGAAATACTTTGGAGTGAGTTGGCATTTTTCGCCGGGGAGCTAAGGAAGGTCCTCCTGGAGGGGATGTATCTCATTTCTCACTGCCTGGTTTCTTGGTAACAGGACGTTTTCTTGGTGCAGTGAAGGGGTCCCGGGGCCCTGTTTCCCTCCAGTTGCGTCTTCGGGTCTCCTGGACACCATCAGTTAGGAGCCCTGGCTCCCACAGTTGACCCACACCCAGAGTTGAATTTTGTCCGTGTTACCTTGGTGTTTTGAGACCTGTGCTTAGTCATTCTCATCCCCATTCAGGTCCCATCTCTCCTCCACAGGGGAGACTGTATATGGTGTATGGTGGAGATGTGAGGGATACATGTGTTCTGCCCTCACAGCCTTCCTCTTTCTAGTTTGAGATGCTGAATGCCGAGTTGGAGGAGAACCAGGAGTTGGCCAATAGCCGCATGGCAGAGTTGGAGAAGCTGCAGGCAGAACTGCAGGGGGCTGTGAGGACCAATGAACGCCTCAAGGTGGCTGTGCTTGTGACAGGGAAGGCCTGGACTCTAGGGGCTGACCTCCAAGTCCTGCTTGCTGATTCCTTTTGGGCATGTGTGTCCAGGTGGCACTCCGGAGCCTTCCAGAAGAGGTCGTGCGGGAGACTGGGGAATACCGCATGCTGCAGGCTCAGTTTTCATTGCTTTATAATGAGTCCCTGCAAGTGAAGACTCAGCTGGATGAGGCCCGGGGGCTGCTGCTGGCCACCAAGAACTCCCACCTGAGACACATAGAGCACATGGAGGTGTGGCCCTGGGACAGGTGGGGACTGGGAGGTAGGACCAGAACGCCAGGGCTCACTAGCCCTGTGGGGCTGCCCTCGGGAATGGATTCTCCCCAAGCCACTGAGGCCTAAAGTGGGGTGAAGGAGGGAGAAGCTTGGCAGGGAGAGCTGAGGGATCACTTAGATCCTTACGGCTCGACCTGCAGAGTGATGAGCTGGGGCTGCAGAAGAAGCTGCGCACAGAGGTGATCCAGCTGGAGGACACGCTGGCCCAGGTACGCAAAGAGTACGAAATGCTGCGCATCGAGTTTGAACAGAACCTGGCAGCCAACGAGCAGGCAGGTATGTGGTGGGGATAGGGTGGAGGTGGGACCTTCTCTGGGAGTACAGGAACTAGGGAGAGCTGGCCCTCTTCTATCCAGGTGCAGGAAGTTAAACTCCGCCCGTTCTAGAGCCTCAGTGCCCTTTGAAAACCGAGTCCCACCACCCAGCTCACAGTCCCATCTGTGCTTTCCAGCCTTTCAGTGCCTCTTGCTTTGAGGTAGTCATCAGTACTCAAAGATTTCTTCCCCACCACCTGTGAGCCAGGCTCTGCCCTGCTACGGTTTAGGGTTAGGCTGGTGAATCCCTGCCTTTGAGCAGTAAGGAAAAGTAAGGCAGTAAAGAGTTTATATTAGTTAGTAATTCTGAGAAAAAGGAAGCAGTTGCCTGTCTCAGGCAGCTGGCTGGATTCAGACCATTTTTGCGCCCCATGTGCTTCTCAGTACAGCAGGGAATAGTAGGGACAATAGCTGGGGAAAGTATGGTCATTTAGGATGGGGGACCATCCAAAGGATGGAGGGACCATCCAAAGGGAAAGACCTCGAAACGACATTTGTTTAAAAATCTACAGGGAGTAGATTAACTTTTTCTTTTTTTTCCCATTTTTTTTAATGTAAATTTATAGTTATTTTATCAAAGGAAACTTTTAAAAATCATTTTGATTTTGGGTGTTTTTTTTTTAATTCACATTGTGTTTGTTCCCATGCATTATGTCGTATAAAATTAATTACCATTGGTCTATGCCCACTATTACCCCATCTTTTCAGATCCCCACTGGATCTTTCCCAATTCCTTCACTCACTCCACCCACCAAACTCAGTAACCTGGTGATTTCTCCTCCTCTGCACCTTCAGTCTTCCTGCTCCCTCCTCTTCCCTCTTTGGGTACTCGCACACATCTTCCTAGTTATCCTTCTGTTTTTATACTAATGCTCTTATCTAGTATTTGTCTTTATGAGTCTGAGGTAATTCACCCAGCACAATGCTGTGTAGCCTCTCTCATGTTAGTATTTTTTTTTCTCCCCGCCCTCTCCGTTAGATAGTATTTTTGAAAATTGTTGCAACTGAGTGTTGGATGGAATTCCATCATGTGAATGTACCACAGTTTCTTAATCTGGTCATTTGTTGATGAACATTTGAGCTGTTTCCTTGTTCTGGCTGTTGTGAATAATACTGTTATGAACATCAGTATACAAGTCTATTTATGTCTCAGTTCTTTTATTCTCTGGGTGTATTCTTAGCAGTGGAATAGCTAGATCATATGGAATTTTAAAGTTTAGCTTTTTGAGAAAATGCCAAACTGCCTTCCAGAGTGCGTGTACCATTTCACAGTCCCACCAACAGTGCATGAGAGCGCCAGTCTCTCATCTTCTCCAGTGTTTATTGCTTATCATATTGTTAAACTGTGCCATTGAGATGGTATATCATTTTGGTTTTGATTTTTATCTCTTTTGCTAGTGATTTTTGAGCATTTCTTCATGTGTCTGTTGGCCATCCAAATGTCTTCTCTGTGAGAAGTCTTTCTGTATCATTTGTCCATTTGGTGATAGGGTTATCTGTCTTTTTCTTTGGAGGCTCTGTAGAATTCTATAAATTTTCATTACAGGACTTTGTCACAGATGTCATTGCCAAATATTTTTTTTCTCTCCAGTTAGTAGGTTTTCTTTTCACTTGATTGAGGAAAGTTTTTGATCTGCACTTTTTTTAATCTTTAAAAGTCCCATTCACTGATATTACCTTCTTCCGGTTGTGCAATGGAAGGAAACTTTAAGTACCCTCAAACTCTGTTGTGGTGGTGTACCATAGAGTCAGTACCAACCCATAGCTGACCCTCTGGCAGATTTTCAGATGCAGTTATGCCTATCCTTCTTCCGCAGAACGGCTGGTGACCTTGAACGGTGTTCCTTCAGGATTACAGTGCAGCTTCTTGCCACTAGGCCACCAAAGTTTCCTTGAACTCTTTGCTAGCAGAAATAATAGCAGGAGACACTATCATGTTTAGGAATTACTTATGAGCTCATGCAGTATAGAAGGGCTGCTGTTTCCTCTCCTGCACAACAGGAATGATGGCTCTGGCTCGGCCTCTTCCCCACTGAGGGGGTGAACCTGTGACTCAGGGGCCCATCTGACCCCTTGCCTCCTGATACTCCCTCCCCCAGGCCCCATCAACCGGGAAATGCGCCACCTGATCAGCAGTCTCCAGAACCACAACCACCAGCTGAAGGGGGACGCTCAGCGCTACAAGCGGAAGCTGCGGGAGGTGCAGGCTGAGATCGGCAAGGTGAGTGGGGGTGGGGGTTCTGCCTGGGTAAGTTTCCGGGACCCTGGTGAGCACTGTGTCACCTCATTGCTGTGCTTTGTCTTCTCAGCTCCGAGCTCAGGCCAGTGGTTCTACCCACTCCATCCCTAACCTGGGCCACCTGGAGGACTCTGGCCTTAGCGCACCAACCCCAGGGAAAGAGGAAGCGGGACCAGGCCCTGGCGGTGCTCCCGACGGCAGGAAGGAGATAACCCCAGTGCCCAGTGCCACCATAACTGCCTCATCAGTGAGGAAGGAGGAACTGGTCTCCCCTGAGGAGGACACCCAGGCCCTGACTCCTGGGACCCAGGGCCCCTCCTCCCGGGGCCGAGAGCCCGAGGGCAGGCCCAAGCGGGAGCTTCGAGAACGTGATGGACCTGGCCTGGGACCACCGTCTGCAGCCTTAGCCCTCTCAAGGGTTGACCGGGAGAAGGCCAGAGTGGAAGAGGCTAAGAGGAAGGAGTCAGAGCTCCTCAAAGGTCTCCGAGCAGAGCTCAAGTGAGGCCCCATTGTCCCCTGTCCCTACTGCCTTGACCAAGTTAGCCTTCGACCCTTCTTGCCAAGCCGCTTTGTACTTTCCTAGGAAGGCCCAGGAGAGTCAGAAAGAGATGAAGCTGCTGCTGGATATGTACAAGTCAGCTCCCAAGGAGCAGCGGGACAAGGTGCAGCTCATGGCAGCTGAGCGCAAGGCCAAGGCTGAGGTGAGGGCTGGAGCATGCACTGGGCCATGCACAGGGGCTGGCCCAGGGTTCCTGTTCTGCTGTGGGCCAGGGGTGTCTGACGAGTGCACGGCCCCTGATCAGCAAGATGCAGGGACCAGAGCAGCCCATCCTCCTGGTGACTGTAGGTGGATGAACTGCGAAGCCGAATCCGAGAACTGGAGGAGCGGGATCGGAGGGAAAGCAAGAAGATCGCAGATGAGGACGCTCTGCGGCGCATCCGGCAGGCAGAGGAGCAGATCGAACACCTGCAGCGCAAGCTGGGTGCCACAAAGCAGGTGCGGCCCCTTCCCCCCGAGGCCTGGAGTCCTGTACACTCCTTGCTGAGTGCCCCCCACATTGTGGCATGTCACTGGTCTCTCTGTGCTTCTCCAGAGCCATTTTTTCCTTGCCCATTTGCAGGAGGAGGAGGCTCTGCTCTCAGAGATGGACGTGACGGGTCAGGCTTTTGAGGACATGCAGGAGCAGAACGGGCGGCTGCTGCAGCAGCTACGTGAGAAAGATGACGCCAACTTCAAACTGATGTCTGAGCGGATCAAGGCCAATCAGATCCACAAGCTCCTGCGGGAGGAGAAAGATGAACTCGGCGAGCAGGTTCTTGGCCTCAAGTCTCAGGTATGGCTGGCCTGGCTCATGGGGTGGAGCCAGAGCAGAGGCCCCCTCGTCCTGAGCACTCACTCCCGTTTTCAGGTGGACGCCCAGCTGCTGACCGTGCAGAAGCTCGAGGAGAAGGAGCGGGCCTTGCAGGGCAGCCTCGGGGGTGTGGAGAAAGAGCTGACCATCCGGAGCCAGGCCCTGGAGCTCAACAAGAGGAAGGTCAGGCTGGGCCTTGGGACCAGCACCCTGGCTTGCTGGCTAACACCCCCACTTTCAGACTCCACTCAGAGTTCTTCTGAGGAGGATGGCTTCTAGGGACGAAGCCTGGCTCTTTTGTGACAGTGGTGCTCTGCCCTGGTTAGCAGTCATTGTGTCAGACCCCAACTCCAGCCATATTTCAATCTCATAGTAATGTACAGGGATGGTTTTATTATTATTATTCCTCTTGTAAGGAAACTGAGCCTTTGGGAGGTCAACTGACTTATTCAGGAAAGAGAAGAACCCTCTCTTGGTCCCAGGACCCATGTTCTTTTTTTTTTTTTATTTTATTATTTTGTGTGTGTGTGAGTGTACCGTCAAATCAGATCTGACTGGTACAGGAGGAGATTTTCCCTCCTTCCCCGGCAGAGCATCTGGTGGATTCGAACCATGCGCCTCTGGGATTGTAGTTGCATCTCCTTACCACTAGGCCACCAGAGCTCCCCAGGACCCATGTTCTAAACCCTGGATTGGTTAACTGTAACGTGAGAGTGGTTGCTGTCCTCCAGCTGTGTGCAGGGAACGGACAGAAGAAATGCCTCGCTCAGGTTAAAGGCTGCACATTGAGGTTCACCATTTTCTCCTGGACTTTTTTTGCCTCCAAGTCAATCATCATTTTCTATTCCTTTTACCAGGCCCGGGGTTTAGTGCTGGGGAAACAGTAGAAACAAGAGGGGCCCATCCTTTTTAGAGCTTCTAGTCTTGAGTAATTCAGCAAATATAATATTACTAGACCATAGTCATTCCCAAAAAGGGAGATAAAGTGCAGTGGAAGAAAAACAGGGATGCTTTTTTCCGGGAGGAAACATCTGAGACTTGATGGAGATACTGAGGGAAAGTATGTGTATGACGTTAGTTGAGAGGGAACAGAGAAGAGCTTTGTGAGGGTTCAAACACAAGAAAGCATCAGATGAGAAGCTGAATGTGTCAGGAATGAGCAGGAGAGTTGAGGGTGACAGAGACGTGAACGGTCAGGAGGCAGGGCCAGCTCGGGTGCAGATGCTGGGCTTGGACTTGATCCCAGGAGCAAGAACCGCTAGAACATTTTACATGAACATGGGTTAATGGTGGCCTGACCCCCTCCACTGAGGCACATGGTTTCTCTCCACCTGCTTCAGGCTGTGGAAGCCGCACAGCTGGCTGAGGACCTGAAGGTACAGCTAGAGCACGTGCAGACACGGCTGCGGGAGATCCAGCCCTGCCTGGCAGAGAGCCGGGCGGCTCGGGAGAAGGAGAGCTTCAACCTCAAGAGGGCGCAGGTGTGTGGGTGGGGGACTGGGGGCCGGGGCTGAGATCTGGCCTTTGCCTTTTTTTTTTTTTTTTAATTTTTTTGGCCTTTGCCTTTTAACATGGCCTCTCTCCAACCCTAGGAGGACATTTCACGGCTGAGACGAAAGCTGGAGAAGCAGAGGAAGGTGGAGGTGTATGCAGATGCTGACGAGATCCTCCAGGAGGAGATCAAGGAATACAAGGTGGGTTCTGGGGCTGCATGGCTCCGATACACCCAGAAACATGACGTGAGGGGCTGGTGAGAATTACAGTGGGTAGTCCGGGGATCCTAGAGAGAAGATTGCAAAACCCTGGTGACATAATGGGTATATGACACTGTGCAGGTTACAGCGGGAAACCCTTTGGGGCAGTGCCTCCCTGTTCTGTACGGTCCCTAGGACTTGGTATTAACTCCCTGTCACAAAGTAACAAGATCCGGTAGGATAGTGAAAAAGGTTTAATTGAGACATACACCCATGACAGCACAGTAGTAGGTGGGCGCATCTTAGATGGAGGAATTGGCCAAGTAATTCCCTCACATCATTAATGAGTAACATGAGAGCAGAGGGCAGAGAAGGGCTTAAGGAAACTCAGGCACCTTTTAACCAGCCCTGGGGTTCAGCAGGAAGAGATGTTACCAGAGGCAAACTTGAAGGGTTGTCTGTGAAGGGTTCCAAGCAGAGAAGAGGGAGCTGAGTGTCCTGGTAGGATGAGGGTGTGGGTTTTGTGGTAAAAAGGAAACCTGGTGAGGCTGGGCAGTGTCAAGCCCTGAGGGGGTGGTGAAGCCAGGCTGTGGTGAGCCAGGCTGAGATGCCTTACTTCCCACACACTGTGAAGACATCAGAGGGTCTTAGGCAGGGGATCTGGGCTGGGAGGGGCAAGACTAGAGGCAGAGCTGTTGGAGCTATTGTTAGCTATTGTAGGTGGCTCACAGGTGACACTGAACTTCCTAAGGGCTTGAATACAACCAATGGGTTCAGGTCTTTAGGAGGTGAGATGCCTGGGGGTAAGGATGGAGCAAATGCATGGAGTGAGGAAGGAGAGGTCATTAAGGCAGGACGCACTCTACTGCAGTTCCCGATTTGAGCAGCTGGAGGGTGACTGTGTCCTTTATTAGGGTTTGGAAGAGCAGGTTTGTGTGGATTTTGCTTAAAAGATTTTGTTGAGAACAAGATGAGAGCTACATACCTCAAAACATTAATGATGGGAAGAGGAGGTGGGAGGGAAGAGAGCTTAAACTGCGCTAAGCCGAGTCAGGGCTGCCAGGAAGGCAGAGGAGCCAAGCATTGAGATTCTGCCCTTGGACTTGATGGTAATGGTTTTGGGGTTGGAGTTGGAGCACCTGAGGAGAGGAGAGGGTGGTGGGAGTGAGGATGGATGATCCTGTGAAGCAGTCAGTTTGATCTTAACGAGGCGCGGCAGCCACAGAGAAGGGGATGGTTTCTAAAAAGAACCTGTTACATGCTATTGCAGTGAGGGGGATAGAGGAGCCCATGCAAAGGCCTGGGATTCCTTGACCTTAGGAGGGCACGTGTGACCCTTCTCATCGTCCAGGTTGGAATCTGGACTCTGCTGCTTTCTAGTTTTGAGCTTTGGCTTCTGGGCCTCAGTTTCTTCATTTGTCAAGTGCTCGCTCCCACTTCTCTGAATCTGCTGGATGTAGGGGCTCTGTCTAGGGTGTAGGTGCCCTCAGGGAGCTCCCGAGCTCATGCCTTTGTCCTGCCCAGGCGCGACTGACCTGCCCCTGCTGCAACACCCGCAAGAAGGACGCTGTGCTCACGAAGTGCTTCCACGTGTTCTGCTTCGAGTGTGTGCGGGGCCGCTACGAGGCGCGCCAGAGGAAGTGCCCCAAATGCAATGCAGCCTTTGGTGCCCATGACTTCCATCGCGTCTACATCAGCTGAGCCTGTAACTCAGGACTTTGGAGCAGCCATGGGCTCTGGGGCTGTGCCCTGGCCCCTCTCCCTCCCGGATCCAGTGTTCCTTGCTCTGCATTCCAGACCCTGTGGGTCCACTTCTGCCCACCTGGGTAGCTTGGGGGCCTAGTGCATGCTAGTAGGATCAGCCAAGCTCAGTGCCCTTGTTTCCTGAAGACCATAGGGCTAGTCTGGATGCCACCTGCCCCATGGGCATAGGCTGCTATGAGACTGCAGAGTCATCCAGTTGTCAGCTGAGCTTCCTGGAAGCTGCCTTAACCTTTCTCCCAATCCACAGGCACCCTTGTTCTGTGGGAATTCCACAGGCCGTGACCTCCCACTAGAGGCTCACCACCTGGCTACATACCCAGACATGAGCAGAAGTAAGCTTGGCCCTGTCCCCTTCTTTTGTGTGACTGGGTCCTGAAATTTCTTCCCCACAAGCCCAAGCCAGGTTTCCCTCCTGTGGTCCCTGTGTGGGCTAGAGTGAGGGGCAGCTGCTGGGTAACCCTGGTCACCCGCCGTTTGGAACTGTTCAAGCCAAGACCATAAATTTCTAGCTAAACAGGCCCCTCCTAATTTCCATTCTCTATCCTGCTTGTTTAGCCCCACCTCATGGATGCTTTGGGGTCCCCAGCTTAGACTCCACTTTCATCCTGGTGGTCTTATCTGCATCGGAGGCAAAACTCCCCTGGAGGGTAAGGCACAGACCAGCTTTTGGGCCAACTTCCGATCATTCCAGGCAGGACTTCACCCAGCCACCCAATGACAGGCAGCACTGTATTGCTTCCTGTGCTGTGTGCTCATGCAGAGGCCATGGGCCAGGGAGGCCTGGCAGCCGAACAGCTGATAGAACGGGGCCAGTTTGCACCCGGAGCCTCTAGAGAGATGTATATAGGCGGGTAATTATTCTAATAAACGCCCAGTCCTTGGCCTGCCGTCCACGCAGGCAGGCCTCCTGCGCCCAGCTTGGTGCCTGCTTTTTAGCCACACCCCCAGCTCTGTCTAATTGGATTTGGGGATCCCTGCGCTAGACTGGACTGAGCACATCTGAAAGGAGGCTCGCACTCAGGTGTCCGGAGCCCACCCATCTCGCGTCCGTGGAGGCGGCTTTGGGGCCCCAGATTCTGTGTTTGCCCGCCCTTCGCTCCCTGTGATCACTTGCCTTTGGCGTGCGGTCCTGGGAAACGAAGTGTGGTGGCTGCATGTAGCCCTGCACCCTGAGAGGAAACCCCGGTCCTTGGCTGTGCAGCGCCGACCCTGACCTCGGGGACCCATCCTCCACCCCCTCGGACAAACAGATGGAGACAGATAGGGGAACTCCCTTCATTGCAGCCCGCGCTGGTCTGAAGCCATGTCTTCGGAAACGTGTGTTGAGGCGTGTCTGGGTTCAGTTCTGGGTTCGGTCCAGTGCTGGGGTCGCGGCCGGAGCTTTTGCGGAGGCGGCACAGGGACTCCCGCGGGCAGGCGCCAGGGCTGTGGCTGGAAGAGGCTCCACGGGCCTGGCGGCAGTCACTCCTTCACGGGGCCTGGCGGCCTTGTCCGCTTTCGGACCCTCCCTGGTGGTGGCGCCGTGGCTGCACCAGGTCGGCTCGGAGGCGGAGGCGCGGGCCGCGTTGGGCACAGGGCTGCCGGGGACCCGCATGCTGGTAGAGGAGTGAGTGGCCGCGGGGGATGGCATCGGGCTGCTGAGGAAGTACCAGGAGGAAGGGGCAGCGGAAACAAGGTGGGCAAACCACAGGACATTGCGTCATAGACAGGGCACCTGCGCCCCCTGCAGAGGCCCCCACCCCACCCTGCCTGGTGCGCGTGCCCTGGTCACCATGGGGACCCTTCCCAGAAATTCAAGTGACCACACACGGCTGCCTCGGACTTCTCTAGTTGACCGTTAATCCAGAGGGGCAGAGTTTTGTGGGCATTCATTCCCAATTATTGGGTATTTTCTCAAGCTTTTAAAGGCCCTAGAAAGTGAAAAGTCCCAGGATTTCTGTGTGGGATCAGGCAGACGCCGTTGGGGGAGGGCGTAAACGATAGATGCCCAGTGTGGGGAGGGTTGGCTGCTCAAGCCCCTGCCTGGGACTTTGATCCCTTCTAATCAGCAAGGCCCTGGTGACTGTTGGTATGCTGGGCCTTGGGCGGGCAGGCAAGGCTCTGCCTGGACCAGTGGTGACCTTGGCTGACCCCATTGTGAGACAACAGATGGCCTCAACAGTGGAAAGTGTCCCCTTCTGCCAGTACTGACTACCTGGCTCTGGGGCCTGTGCTGTCCCCTCCTGGTCCTCTCTGGCTGCTAGTCTCCCATCACTAGTTTTGCTGCCCATTTCCACGGCCATGGCTGCAGCTGAATGGCTTGGACCAGAGCCCCAAACCAGGAAAATCACCAATTGTAGAGGAAAATGGAATTGTAGCACCTTCCCTCAACATCCCCAAGGCCCTAAAACAACACTGAATGCAGCCAGGTTGGGTTACCTTTGCCCAGTCCTCACGCCCTGTGCCCAGATCACTCCTAGGACCCTCAGTCCTTCGAGTCCTGCACATGCTGTTCCCTGTTCCTGCATTTCTCATTTGTCAGGTCACCTCCCCCAGCAAGTCTTCTCAGCCCTCTGCCACAATGGTAACATCTTGGGGCTCCCCAGTCCCTGCTGAGTTGCTCTAGTGCCCTGTTGTGCCTGGTGCTGAGGGCAGGAAATGTGGAAGAGCTTCAGTCCTCACCAGAAAGGAAGGGGTGATTTGACCAGTACCCCTACCATCTCTAAACCACACCCTTGTTTTCCACATGAGAAAAGTAAAGTAGGGACAGGAACACACGGGGCAAGTGGATAGAGCAAAGGCAAGCGGCAGAGCAGGCACTGACCCTGGAGAACCATCTGGGACCCATAGCCTGGCCTGGTGGTGTCTGAGGAGCTGGTCAGACCTGGTGTCATAGAGGTGGGCTTGGGACACAGAGCCTCCCCAAGCTCTGACCATTTTAGTTTCTTGCACAGGCTTAAAGGCAAATGGCTGCTCTCCTCAGCCTTTCCACACCATGGAGAACCCACAAACTCAACATCCCAAGAGTTAAATGATGCATCAGGTCTCCACCATCTAGTGATCCCAAGTTTAGAGCAGAGCTGAGACACATGAGCCAGGCCTAGGACCCAATGAACCAGAAGAGGTAGCTGCCAGCTTGTGGAAATACATCTTGGGAGGACATGCGTTACTATGGGGCATCTTGAGGAAGGTGTAGGTATTTGTGGCCAGAGTGACCTCCCTGAATTGCATAGCTGGGCCCAACCTGGCTAGTGCCAGCCACCAGATAGGCACCCAGCAGTTAGTATGTCACTGGTATTAAAGCCAAGCACCATCTCAAGACTTCTCCCCATCTCCGCCAAGGGTGTGGTGTGGATTTTCAAACTGTAAGCCCTTCAGCTGTCCATCAGGAAGTACTGAATGAGGACTCCAATGGCCCCGGTTAAAGGGTTGAGTGTGGCCGAGGCTGGACTCTGGTTCTGGAAGAAGGCGAGTTCTAGGCTGAAAGACAAGCCAGTAAACACCTGGGAAATCTTACTCCCTTTATTCTCTTCAACTACTCGACATGACCACCGAGACACAACACTGTATTGACACAACAATCATAGGTGGGGCCTCTTGCTCCAGGGGGACAACTCAGGTGAGTGGGCAAAGAAGTCTGGGGTGGCTCGCCTCAGCGTGTGTGTATAGGTGTCGTGGAACCCTACATTTTGATTGTGATGGTTTCATGTTTCCCCACCACCCAGGATTCATGCCAAGTTCTGCCCATCTGACCTCCAGAACCGTGGCAGTTTCAAGTTTCACACTGAGCTCAGATTAGCTTCTTTCCCCAGTGACTCCCTGCCCTGAATGTTGGTCACCCCACAGGGCACACCAGAGGGGCGTGGGATTCGTGGGTAGGAGGAGTGTTCAGCCTCTGAGGCTCAGCTCTGCAGCCCCCTTGATGAGCGGCCTCCTCCCATGGCCATGGAGGAAAGCACCTAGCTAAAGTTTGGAGATGGGTGAATTAGAGAACAGGGCACACTCCAATGGTCTCCAATTGCCCATTTCCTGCTTTGAACCCCCAGACCCTCGTGACCCTTGTCCACATCATCCATTTAGTACTGGAGCCAAGACCCTTAACCTCACCCATCCCAACAACATGCGAGCATATGCTATATGCTACACCCTAGTCCTATGGGTGGCCTCTGACTACACACACCCTCTCCCCCTAGAGCTGGATCTTTGAGACCCTGAGGCTTTTCCCCAGAACAGATTCTGGGACAGATTCCTCAGACTTGTTTGCAAGGAGCTCTGCTTCTAGCTTGACAAGGAGTTTCTCTCTACAACTTATTTTTTTTCTGCTCTCAGAGAAAAAAAAAAAACCAAAACTAACACCTGCTTAGAGGTAACAGCTTTAACTCCTGGGTCTTAGAGGGACACCCCTTCGTCAGAGTTCCAGCAGAGCTCAGGAGGCAGGCTCCTCCTTCCCTCTCAGTAGTGCATTCCTACCTGACCGCGCGCGCGCGCGTGTGTGTGTGTGTGTGTGTGTGTGTGTGTGTGACGCAGATGTTGACAAGGTTTTTCCCTACAAGCCTGAATGTTTTCCTCTATGATGGTCTACATTTTGAACCTTTTCAATTTGAGGATCATCCCTCACAATTTTGAAGACAGATTAAGAGTGAAGAAACTTCTAGGTCATGGAATTCGAGGTCTCTTCCAAAGCTTTGTAGGAATTCAGGTCCCCTCTCTGGGGGTGTGTCTGAGCCACCTCACCCTGCCAGGGAGGTGCGAGGGGTCCTTCCTTCCACATCTGGACCTAAACAGAGTCCTCTCCTTCGATACAGGGCCCTGGGTTTAAGAGGTGGCGTTTATGATGCAGGTTGTTTCTCTAGAACTACTTCACAGGATCACAGTCTCTTCCCCCTATCACACACACACAGTCACATGAGTCCGGCTGGGTTTATGAAAATGTTAACTGTGGGGCATGAGGACACGAGGTGGGCCTGGCAGAGAAGTTTCTCCTTCCTTCTGTTTTCTCAGGTTTCAGGGTTGAGAAGAGCCCTTCCCCGGGTCAAGATTACACCAGGGACCAGTATGGGGAGGGTGGTCAGGCCTCTGTGATAAACTCTTCTGGGACCTACTGTCCAGTTCATAGGGTGTTGGACACCCTCCACTGCATGCAGTCCATGGATCCTGCAGGCTGCCTTGCTAATGGCTCAGATGGAAGACTGAGGTTTAAAAATCAGGTTGCTGGCTGACTGAAGTTTTCGATTAGATTGGCTTGCTGGCTCTTGTCGCCACAGAGAATCCACCATGGCTCTGACATGAGAAGCCTAGAGAGGACTCGACCACGCACAGGCCTTTATAGTCTCTAAGGGGCTTTATTCTTTGGAGGTCAACTAGCAGCGGTTCTCCCTCTCCACTGAGGACGGAAGGCGAGGAGACGGACTGTCACTGCAAGACCAGTGGCAGTTAGATTTCAGGAAAACCTCCTGACAGACCTGAGAATGGAAAGAGGGGCCCTCTGTCCTGGAGTGCCTCTCGGAGTAGAAGCCCCCAGCTTGGCTGGGAGAACGGAGGTGGGGTTATACCCAGATTGGGGTGAATCCTGGCAACTACAGCCAGGATCTGCTGGTACCTGCAGAAGCTCCTGGGAACGGAACTGGAGGCCTGGGCAGCCTGGGATTTCCTGGGTTTTATCTGTTTTCATTTCTCTACCTTCTCAAGGTACTCTAAATATCCTCCCACCCTTTAAATTTGGTGGAGTTCTCAGTGTTAATTGGAAAGTTTCTGTGCACCCCAAACACCTGCCTTTGAAAAAGGCTTCTCTTATCCTTTTTTTTTTCTTCCCTGTATTTGGGGGGGGGTTCCCCCATAAAGAATGCCACAGGCCCTTTCCTCTAACACAAACTCTGCTAAGATCAGCCTTTTGACCCCAAGAAGCATCAGTGCAATTAGTGGGAGTTTATCTCATCCCTGGTTGTTTCTCCTTTTCTCACTCGCTATTTTTCCTCTCATTTTTGTTTTCTTCTTTTCCAGTTCCACCCTATTTCCATGCTCCTCCCCAGCTGAGCATGTTCCCCACGATAGTGGTCCAAGGCTGCTGGTGTGAGGCTCCTACCCCTCCTCCAGTGACAGGGAACACTGGGGCAGGTTTATGGGGCTTTTCCTACACCACCTGGGGCCTTCTCCCACGTCATCATTGGGAGCCCTGCATTTCCCCCGACCCTATAGTTTCACGGAGATTTTGATACATTTTGTAGGGTTGTCTAGAGACATACTGGGACCTCTTCCTACAATTAATAGGGCTTTTTTTTTATCCACTATGAT
The DNA here is from genome assembly GCF_000299155.1 of Elephantulus edwardii. NCBI lineage: Eukaryota > Metazoa > Chordata > Mammalia > Macroscelidea > Macroscelididae > Elephantulus > Elephantulus edwardii. The sequence goes on along the minus strand of NW_006399936.1, from coordinate 1,507,535 downwards.
TTATAGGGTTTTTCTGCTACGGACTTAAAAGACTTTTTAAATTTCCTACATATTTATAGGGTTTCTAACCCAACAATTTTTCTATACTGCCTTACAAGTGGTTCCCTCCCCCCAATTTTAATAGGGTTCTTCATAATTGATGTAAAAGCATTCTTTTCACCCAGCCTCTTGAGCTTCCACTTTTTCTACCATCTAATTGGATTTTCTTCCTTTCTGTGCACGATTCTGGTGGGGATCCAGTGTTCCTCTCAGAAGAGAGGGTGCCCCCCCCCCCGGTCTCCAGACCCAATTTAGAGGGAGATACCTGGGTGGCAGCTTCTGTGGAGGAGGAGGGCCGCCACTTCTGTGAAGCCGTCCCCACACTCTGGGCACAAATAGGGTTTTTCTTCCAAGAGGGTTTTGGGCTTTCCCCCTTCTCTGTTGTGGCTACTGCCTGTGGGGGAAGGAGCCTCCCCTTCACCTTCCTGACTAGCGGACAGGGTGGCTGGCTCTGGAAGCGGGTCCTCAGGTTGGGGGGACTTTTCTTGACTGTGAGTCTCCTGGTGTCTGATTAGGGCCAGGCGATCGAGGAAGGAGGCCCCACAGTCTGAGCAGCTGCAGGGTCTGGCCCCCAGAGGACTCTTGAGGTGCTCCAGGAGGACAGAAGAGCTCTTCCCCGCCTCAGGATTCTTCTGGGATTTCCCACCAGCATGGACCTTCTGGTGCTGCAACAGCTCAGAGCTGAGGCCAAAGCTTTTTTTGCACTCGGGGCATTTAAAGGGCTTTCCACTGAGAAAGGGGCTAGGTCCTGCTCCTTCCCCGAGTCCAGTCCTATGATCAGAAAAGAGAAAGGGCTTCTCGTTGCCGTGGGTGAGCTGATGCTGAAGGAGCACTGAGCGATCCAGGAAGCTCTCCCCACAGTGGGAACAAATGTAGGACTTGGAGGAGAGCAGGCCAAGCCTCTGGCTGAAGCTCTCCTGCCCATCAGGCATTTTGAAGGGCTGTCCTGGGGGCTCAGCTCTGCCCTCCGCAGCCCCTGGATAGGAATTCCCTCCAAAAGGGAGCCTCGGGGGTCGGAGCTGAGGCGCTCTGGGGGCTGGGTGCGTGATCAGGCCGTCCGAATTCTTGTAGGGGTTCTCACCAATGTGGATCCTCTGATGTTGCATAAAGATGCCCTCATCGTTGAAGCCCTTCCCACAGACCAGACACTTGTGGGGCTTGGCTGCAGGGGGTGGGGTGGTCAGGGCAGGGTCCCCAAAGCCCAGCAGCGAGTCGCCCTGTGCCCTCCTCGCAGGGGCCTTTCCCCTCTCGTGGATGACTCGGTGCTGCTCCAGCTCGTGAGCCTCCAGGAAGGCCTTGCCGCAGTCGGAGCACACGAAGAGGTTCTCGTCCATGTGCGTGCGCACGTGCGTGATGAGGTTGGAGCTCTGGCTGAAGCTCTTGCCGCACTCGGGACACTTGTAGGGCTTCTCGCCGGTGTGGGTGCGGCGGTGCTGGATGAGGTGCGAGCTGCGGATGAAGCTCTTGCCGCAGTCGGAGCACTTGTAGGGCTTCTCACCCGTGTGGATGCGCTGGTGGCGGATGAGCGTGGAGCTCATGATGAAGCTCTTGCCGCAGTCGGCGCAGATGTAGGGCCGCTCGCCGCGGTGGATGCGCTGGTGGTTGATGAGGTTGGAGCTGACGCTGAAGCTCTTGCCGCATTCCGGGCACTTGTAGGGCCGCTCACCGGTGTGCGTGCGCTGGTGGCGCAGCAGCGTGGCGCTCAGCGTGAAGGTCTTGCCGCACACGGGGCACTTGAAGGGGTCCTCCCGGAGGTGGGTCCGCTGGTGCTTGATGAGAGTGGAGCTGTGGCCAAAGCTCTTGCCGCACTCGAGGCATTCGTAGGGCTTCTCGCCCGTGTGTGTGCGCTGGTGCTGCGTCAGCTCCGAGCTCTGGATGAAGCTCTTGCCGCACTCGGTGCAGCGATAGGGCTTCTCGCCGGCGTGGATCTTCTGGTGTTTGAGGAGGTTGTGGTTCTGGCCGAAGCGCTTGCCGCACTCGGGGCACTTGTAGGGCTTCTCGCCGGTGTGGGTGGCCTGGTGCTGGATGAGGTCCGAGCTGCGGTAGAAGGCCCGCCGGCACTCCCCGCACTTGTAGGGCTTCTCGCCCGTGTGCGAGCGCTGGTGCTTAATGAGGTTGGTGCTCTGCGTGAAGGCCTTCTCGCACTCGGTGCACTTGTAGGGCTTCTCGCCCGTGTGCGTGCGCTGGTGCTGCACCAGGTTGGAGCTCCAGCTGAAGCACTTGCCGCAGTCTGGGCACTTGTAGGGCTTCTCGCCCGTGTGCGTGCGCTGGTGCTGCACCAGGTGCGAGCTCTGCGTGAAGCTCTTGCCGCACTCGGAGCAGGTGTTGGGCCGCTCGCCCGTGTGGATGCGCTGGTGGCGCAGCAGCTTGGACCACTGGCTGAAGCTCTTGCCGCACTCGTTGCAGATATAAGGCTTCTCGGCCCCGGACGGGCGGCCCTGGACCAGCTCCCGCAGGCTGGGCTCGTTGGCCGGGACCACCGAGGGGCTGTTCCACGCGGTGAGGGCCCCCCACTGCCACGTGGCCTCACAGGCCTTGGTCCAGTCGGATGCGGTGGGCACTACCTCCGAGGTGGGGGAATCCAGAGAGGTCTGATGGTCCAAAGAGTTGGGGTGGCCCAATGGGACCGAGGGGTCTTGGGGGGTGGAGGGACTCAGGGAAGGCCCCTCCAGGGGCATCTCTGGCGGGTCCCTGAATTCTGGACTCTGTGATGGATCTCCTAGGATGACCTCTTCTGTAGAACTGTCCTCCTGAGGGCTTTCCTCTTCATTCCCACTCTCGGCACCTACAGAGAGAAAGGGAGTCTCCAGCCCCCGGCTCCTTTCAGAAGGTGAGGTCTAGTCTCTTGTCCCTCCCCTAGGTTTCCCCATAGTCTGCGTCCCTCCCTGTCTAGAGAGGGCCACTTTCTTGTCAGGACCGAAGCCCCCTGTGTCCCTCACCTTTGTGACTGTCATTGGGGCTCTGCTCAGGACTCTGCAGATCTGGGCCCCACAGCACTGTCTCAGGCTCCATTCCAGAGCTCAGGTCTGCAGGGGGCTCTGGGGACCCTAGAAGGGGAGAGAGAGAGATGAGCACACAATGGGGGCTAATCTTATTTTTTATTCTTTCCCTCCCACCACCACCCGCCTCTCTCCTCAATCTTGGACCATTGGCTGGAGTTCCCTCCTGCTCCCTGCAAATAAAGATGCCCCCACACACACAGGTGACCTAGTCCCAGCGCTCACAGGCTCAGCACGTCAGCAGGGACCACAAAGGACTGTTCCATGGGGTAAGGCCCCCCTCACTGCTAACTGGCATCACAGGACTTGGTCCAGTCCGATGGGGCAGGGACTATCTCAGGGGTTGGGAAGTCAGGCAACACCTTGTGTCCTCCGCCCCCTCATTCTCAGACCTTTCTTCCTTTTTACTTGAGCTTCATTTCTCCTCAAAACTCATTAAAAAAGGGACTGATCTAGTGGCCTCATCTGTAAGGTGTTGCAGTAAGTCAAAAGCTAACACGTCTCCAGTGGTTCAAATCCACCATGGGCTCCACAGGAGAAAGGCAGGCAATCCCTTCTCCTGTGACTCAGCTTCCTGTTTTTCTAGGCATCAGTTCTGTACCATCTCCACTCCTCCACAGGCCAGATCTTAAAATCACAACCAAGCACTTAGATGAGTGCAATTAAGAGCTCATCAGTCGTAACCCTTTGAACCCAGACTGGAAGCTGGAGAGGCATCAACACCCATGGGGCAGAAAGCCCTCACCTCACACCTTAATGCCCAGAGGCTGGGAAACCTGTTATTTTACTAATCAGTGGGAGCTCATTACAACTCTAATTGTCCTCCTTAATGGGACTGCTAATTGGGACTAATAAACTTTTCCCATTTGAGCCCCAGAAAGAACTGAGGCTGCCTTAAGTACACAGAGGGTTAAAAAAAAAATTTAAAAGGACACCATCCTGATTTCCTTGAGAGGTGAGAGGCTCTTCAAGTGAACAGAGGAACTTTTTAATTCGGCTCAAGCCAGTGAGTGGTAGAAGAAGCAGAAGTTTAAAACAGTCAGAGGGGGGCAACAGAAAAGGAGAAAAGGCACGTGGACAACAGCTTGTTGTTGACAACAGTGTCCTCAGGAACCTCACCCAGTCCTCCCCATCGCCCTGTGAGGAGGGATATGCTGTCCATTTTACAGATTAGAAAGCCAAGATCCAGGGAGATGGAAGGGCTTCGCTAAGGTCACGGGGCTGGGGAGCAGCAGAGACAAGAGAAGACACTGCTGTGTTTGACCTGCCAATGTCTCTGCGAGAGTGAGGTGACCTTGGGGAGTCATGTGAGACTGCAGGCTGCTGGCAGGAGCTGGTGACGAGAATGGCTCACACAGTGCCTGCTGGTGGTGGCAATGGGCTGGAGAAATCCCTTGGCTTCTATCGGCCCAGCCTAACAGACTGTGGCATTCTCCACTGAAGCTATTTTGAGACATCACCTAGAACCCCTATTCCTTCCCCTCTGTTTAACTGCTCCTGTGTCCCCTGCCTAGGACAGCGCCTGGCATATAATATGTGCTCAATAAATTGTTGTTGAATGAATGAAAGCTTAAGATTAGTCCCTGATACTGGGCCAAACATGTTTGGTCCAATGCCATTAAAGGTCAGTTTGAAAGGGGATGTCAGGAAAGGAACAGGATGTGAGAATGGCTCCCGGATAAAGCTCCTAGCTGTCATCCCAGGCTGAGGAAATAGGACCAGGGATGCTAAATGCTACAACTTTCCACAACCTTTAGATCTTTAAGACAACCTGGGCTTTGGATGAGACTGGCAGCCATGGTGACAAGGTGAAGGAGGAAGCAGCCGAGCCCTGCCAAAGAGCTGGAGACAGGAGTTCAGTTTTAGGAAGTAAATGGATTTCTTCATTTCTGCAGCTACTTGAGCTATGAGAGTGCCCTCCCCACGTCTCGGGGTGGTGGAAGCAGGAACGTCGGCCACATTGGGGGCTGCCTGACTGTTCTGAGGAGGCTGGAAATAGTGTTTGCTGAGACCAAGCAAGAGCTTATGTACCCTGAAAGTCTGGAGAAAGGAAAACTCAGCAGTCCAGGGTAGAAAGGAAAGGGTTAACGGCAAGGAGTAGGAAAGTGGGGGGGAAACGGTGGCAAGACGTGCTCAGGGCCAGCCCAGGCCCCGGCTGCGAACCCACTAGCCCCTCACCATGGCAGGGGTGGCCTAGGGACGGGAATGTCCCTGCAGAAGTGCAGGGAGCGGCCCAGGGTGACCCCAACATGGAGGCAGCGGGAATGCAGCCACCTTGCCCCTGACCCGCCCTGACGCCCGCACCCGGCCGGCCCCTGGACTTCGTCCCCCCGCCCCGGTGCCAGCGCCCCGCTTTCCAGCTTTCGTTGGCGAGTCTGGGCATCC
>NW_006399936.1:1428429-1501954 GCF_000299155.1 Elephantulus edwardii | reverse complement strand
CCCCCACCCCGACCCCGCGGACGCGGGCCGGGCGGTGGCGGCTCGGGGTCTGGCGCCCGGCGCCCGTCCCCCGGGCCCCATTGTTCCCTGGCGGCCGTCCCGGGCCCTCCGGGCCAACCCCCCGGGCACCCCGGCGTCCCCCAACTCACGGCTCTGGGGTCTGGGAAAAGCCGGAAGGCAGAATCCAGCCCCAGGGGACTTAACCCCTTCAGTACCCTGCCTGGGGGGCGGGCTAGCTGCTGAGGACTCTGGGGTCTTTCTCTAGGGGTGATCCCAGGCTGAGAACCCGGGGACCAGTTCAGGGTGACTGGGACGGAGCCGGAAGTGACCCCAGCTTCCCGGGCCCCTCTAGCCTGGAGTCAGAGATTCAGCTCTATGGGATTTAACCCTTTGGCTCCCGCAGCCTGGGGGGAGGAAAAAGGGGAGGTGGAGGAGTATCGAGGTGGCGGACACAACGTCCTCTGTGTACTTCAAGGGGAGACAGGCAAGACAGACCAGCCCTCTCTCGGAGGAATCCTCTGCCAGCGAGGGTCTCCAGATTTCTGGCTGATCTGCACTTGGCAGGGGCTCTGCCAGCCACGCCCCGTAAAATAAATAAATTCATTCATTAAAAACCTGATCTTAGATTTGGCGGCTGCTGGTCCCCTAGGGCCAGCTTTTGTTGGGACACCGACCCTGGAATGGAACTCAACTGGCTGGATTCTGAGGCCTGAGCAGGTGAACCAGGAGAAAAAACACAGTATAGACTAAAAATGACTTAATAAGTCACCACAGCGAGGGTTTGAGGGGAAGACACAAGTGCAGCCAGGAGGGCGGTTGTGGCCGCCTGTGCGTCTGGGCTCCAGCCCACTGGGAATCTGGGAAATGTGAGGAGGAAACTGAAACACAAGGTGGCAGAAGGGAAGCCAGTGGGTGCCCCTAGCTAAGCAGGCAAGAGCCATTCCCAGTCCAGGGGCGCTCTGAGGAAACCTTAACAATCCCTGGAAACACTGGGGTCTTCACAAGGCCCAGGGTTCTTACACTGTAGAGTTTTACAGCTGTTATCTCCTCTTTAACGCAATCTGATAAGGTGGGAGAATGTATAAATCTTAAAGGTGAGGAAGCTGACCCAAGAGGCAAAGTGCTCAGAGCCACATTATCATTTACATGATAATGATAGTATTTAAATAGATATATTTGTCTTGTGAAGGTGATCATTCCCCAGGTACTATGCTGAACACCAGCCTCAGAACTGAACAAGAGTGAGGCTTTCCAGTTGCACTGCCAGGCATTCAAATCCACCAGCAGCTCTGTGAGAAAGGCAGGCAATCCTCTCTGGTGTGTTTTGTTGTTGTGTGCCTTTGAGTCAGGACCAACCAATTGACCCTCCAGCAGGTTTGCAGAAGCAGTAAATATACAGGAAGACATTGTCCATCCCACTCCTGCAGAGCAGCTGGATTTGAACCATGCGCCTTTGAGATTGCAGTGCAGCTTCATACCACTAGGCCACCAAAGCTTCCTGCCCTGTGTCATTTATGCCTCTCAAAACCCGATGAGGGTCAGCTGTGAGTCACTTCTGACTCGTTGGCACGTAACAAACACCCTCAGAAAGCTCGACTCCATCCACATCATTAGGGTCTACTCTACTCGGAGGAGGCATTTCTTTCCTAGGGGTGTATTGGGCACCCTCCAGCTCGTGGGGTGTTATGTCACATAATGTCCTGCTGTTATTCATAAGATTTTCATTGCCATTTTAAAAACAATGGCTCACCGTCATGCTCTTCTTCCTAGTCTTTCTCAGTCTGAAAGCTCATGGTAACCTTGCTGGTATGTATGTGCCTTAGCTTCTCACCTCACAGCGACGCACAAGCCATCACAGGACGACAGTCTACCAAGGGTAGGGACGGGAGGGTGGAGCCCAGCTGCACCATGCGGATAGAGTAAAATTGTGGGGAGTTTTCATTTGTTATTGTGTCACAACTCAAGATGAGAAGTAGCAGCAAACATCTTAATAATGAGAACACGGAATGTATGAAGCATGAATCCAGGAAAATTCTAAGTTCTTGAAAACGAAATACTTAAAGAGAGGCATTAATAATCCAAAATAGTCTGGCATTGGCTATTTTGAATCAGACAGCATATGATCTAGTATGCCAAGAATGGCAAGTTGAAGAGGAACCGTGTCACGCTCATTGCCAGAAAGAATATTTCGAGAAGTAGTATGCTGTCAGTGATAGAAGAATATCCATGTACCTACAAGGAAGACCCGTTAGTACAATTATTCAAATATACGTACCAACCTCCAATAGGAGAGATGAAGAAGTTGAAGATTTTGACCAACGTATGCATCCTGAAATTAATCAAATATATAATCATGATGCACTGATAATTCCTAGTGATTGGAATATGAAAATTGGGGAATAGGACCAGCAGTTGGAAAATAGGAGGTTTGAAATGACACCAAATAGGATTTTCAAGATTGGGAATAGCTTTTTATCAACCTCATAAATGGTGGTTATAATAGTGGGTTTTGCCAGATGGAATATGCAGGAATCAAATTGACTATGTCTATGGAAAAAGGCAGTAGAGATGCTCAATGTCATTATGACAAGGCCAGTGACCAATAGTGGAACAAATCACTAAGTGCTCATATGTAAGATTAAGTGGAAACTAAAAGAAGAAACAAGTCCAGGGAAGACAAAGTATGACCCCACGCGTATCTCATTAAAGTTTAGAAACCATCTCAAGAATAAATTAGACAAATTGCACACTAATGACCAAAGACTAGCCAAGCTGTGGAGGAGATCATGCATGAAGAAACCAAAACATCATTAAAAAGACAGGAAAGGGGGAGAAAAACCCACCCCAAAATGAATGTCAGACTAAAAAGTGACTAGTAGATCAGAAGAGATTTACTCTTGAAGGAAAAATATTAAGCTCATGGAAGAAATGGTGGTGCCAAAGAAAGACCTGAGAGATTTCAAAAACAGCTTGAGAAAATAAAGCATTACAATGAAATATGCAAAGACCTCAGGCTAGAAAACCAAAGGGGAAGAATAAAGTTGGTATTTCTTAAGCAGAAAGAAAACAGAGGAACCATTAAAGATTCAAGTTGCAATATTTAATGGTTTCCTTGGGGGAAAATAATAAATGGCACAAGAAGTATCAAAAGAAGATGGGGAAAATAGAGAGTCACTATACCAAATAGAGTTGGCCAACGTTCAATCACTTTGGGAGGTAGCATAAGATCAAGAACTGATGTTATTGAAGAAGGAAGTCCGAACTGCTCTGAAGGCATTGCTGATAAACAAGGGTTCAGGGATTGATGGAACACCATTGGAGATGTTTCAGCAAATATATGCAAGCTGGAAGCACTTACTAATCTCTGACCAGAAATTTGGAAGACCTGGCCAACTGGAAAAGCTTCATTTACATGCCCATATCAGAAAGGTAATTTGACAGAAGGTGGAGATTATCAAAAAGTGTCATTAATGTCACACACAAGTAAGTTTTGCTGAAGATTATTAAAAAAATATTTAAGCAATACAGTCGCAGAGTATTTTAAAAAATTCAAACCTAGTTCTAAAGCTTGTTGTTGTTGATTGCTTTCGAGTGGATCACGATTCATAATGACCCTGTGAACAAAAGGCCTGAATCCCCTCTACAACTATCGACATTTATCAAAGTTCACAGAATTTCCGGAGGCATGTTATTTAGGAAGTGGATGTCATACCTGCTTCCAAATCTATCATAGTATGTTATTTTTTTTTTATGTGCCATTTGGTCACCTGAGATGTATAGCGACCCTATGTGCAGCAGCTCTGAACCCTTCCTGTCCTGTTCTAAGCCAGTCTCACTAATTCTGATACACCAACCCTCATCGCCCCAGTCACTGTATCAATACATCTCATCCAGGATCTCCCTCTCCTGTGCGGTCCGTTCACCCTTCCAAGCATGATGTCCTTCTCCAAGGACCATTTCCTCCTGGCCACATGCCAAAAGTAAGTGAGGCAGAGCTTCAAATCCTAGCCTTCAAGGAAAGACTTGGTTAGCTTTACCCTCTTCAAGACAGACCTATTGGTTTTCTTGGCAGTCCGTGGTATGTTCAAGACTTTTCTCCAGCACCACAACTCAAAGACATCTCTTCTTCTTTTGTCATCCTTAGTCATCATCCAACTCTCTGAAGCATAACAATTAATAGAGAAGACCATGGTCTGGGTTAGGCACACCTTTGTATCTAGAGTGACATCGTTGCTCTTCAGCACTCTGGAGAGGTCCTTGACAGCAGCTTTTCCCAATGAAATGCATCTTTTTATTTCCTGACTCCTGGTGTTAAAAGTGTTAATTGTGGATCCAAGCAAGCTGTAAATGCTAACAACCTCAATCTGTTCTCCATCTATTATCGTGCTGCCAATTGGCCCAGTGCTGAGAATATTTGTCTTCTTGATGTTGAGCTTCAATCCATATTGAAGACTACAGTTCTTGATCTTTTGCAGCAAGTGCTTCAGGTCCTCCTCAGTTTCAGCAAGCGAGGTTGTGTCATCTGTATATCACAGGTTGTTAATGAGTCTTCCTCCAGTCCTGACGCCACACTCCTTCTCATAAAGCCCTGCTTCCCGAATGATCTGTTCTGCATACAGACTGAAAAAGTGCAGGGACAGGATGCATTCCTGACACATTCCTTTCCTGATTTTGAACCATGCAGTGTTTCCTTGCTCTGTACTGAGGACTGCTGCTTGGTCCAAGTATAGGTTTCATATAAGCATGATCAAGTGCTCTGAAATTCTCATTTTCCTCAAGGGTAGTCACAATTTATTGTGATACATACAGTAAAATGCTTTTGCATAGTCAATGAAACACAGAAATTATTCTGGTACTCTCTGCTTTCTGCTAAGATCCATCTGACACAGACAATAATGTCCCTAGTGCCATAACCTCTTATAAACCCAGCCTATATTTCTGGTAGTTCTCTGTTTAAAGCTTATATAGACCAATTATTGATGTCAGGTGTATGTTGGCTGAAAGTAGAGCATACCCCAGAAAGACATTTAGCACAAAGGCATTTGACTGTGTCAATTGTGAAAAATATGAATAGCATTTCAAAGAATGGGAATTCCAGAACAATTAATTAATTGTACTCATGTAGGGTATGTACATGTTCTGTTTGGACAAAGGACACTGCATGGTTTAAAATTAGGAAAGATGTTTCTCCAGACTGTATTTTAGACCACACACTATTCAAAGTGTATGCTGAGCAAATAATCTGAGAAACTGGATTATATAATTGAATATCATAGGATTAGGATTGAAGGAAGACTCATGGGATATGCAGATAATGCAAACTTGCTTGCTGAAAGCAAAGAAGACTTGAAGCATTTCCTAATGAAGATAAAAGACTACAGCCTTCAGTGTGGATTACGTCTCAACATCCATCTTACATATGGCTATATCATCCACTATCCCTCCCTCCTGTTTCAAGACCTGGTTCTCTTTATTTCTCCCCATTCTAGAAAGGTATGAGCTCCACTGGTCTAATCCATGATTATCTGAGGGAAGAAACCCCAGGGAGGATACCTGGGAACAGCAATTGCTTCTGGGGAGGAAGACTGAGGGTCGAGTGATCAGTCACACACAGAAAGGAGAAAATGCAACCAGGAAAGCATGGTCCACCTTCCTCAGACATATTTCCACTCTTTGTAAATTTGTTTTTTAGCCACTTTTACAAAAGACCTACCTTAATATCTGTTTTTGCTAATTGAAAGAAATCTGAAGAGGACTTATCCTTGTACACACACCCCACACACACACACCCTCAAAAAAAGCAAACTCACCCAGAGATAGTTTCAAGTCAAAACTATAAGTCAAGCTCAAATCTTAACACGTTGTGACACTATATTAAAATTACAACTGCACCTTCGTTGTTTTGGTTGATGAAAAGTGTACTTAGTGGATTATTCCATATGGTTTTTCTATAGTTTTTGCCTTTGACTTTGCCTCATGACAAGGTAGGCAAGGTTTATTGTCCAAAAGAGCTTCCTCTAGCCTTTGAATTTGACTTTGACCACATAACTGGGCAGGAACATGCAAATAAGCTGCATAGTCTATCCATGAAGACATTGGTCAGTTTTGTCATTCTGCCAGGTTTAAATTGAGCAGGTCCAGTGGTGGAAATTGGGAAGGTCACTACCAGCAGAAAATGCAGTACATGTCCTTTGGGGTCAGAAATTTCTGTGCCAGTCAGACAGGGACCTAAATGAGAGCTGCATCAGCAGAGAACCAGAGATTGACATTAGGGATGACTTGCAACTGCTGCCCCAGGGAGCCAGAGCCAGGGACTTCCATTCACGCTTGCTGGAGGACTTGGGGGAAATATTAGCAGGACTAAAAGAGCTTTTTAATACAGACTAAATCCTAAAGGCTGAATATCAAAGGGTCTGTAAGTTCCCATAAGGAGCTGTTCAGACTGAGGAATTGTATCCTGTTGCCAACCTGAACTGCAGTATTTGCTTTCTTAATAGTGTTGTGTACCAAGAGTCGGAACCGACTCGTGAGAAAGAGATTGTTTCCATGGCCACTGCAGCATATGCAGGATGAAACGCACCTGCTCCCCAAGTCGGAATATGTTAGCAGCACCAGCCAGATTCAGGTTGCTGTGGCGCCAAAACCAAGGTTATGGGCACTGCGGCTATCCTCGCCAATCCGGCGCTAAAATGATGAACATTAGGCGAGTTTTGGAGATGAGGAATCCTGTTCACAAGATTAGAAGAGAGGCTTCTGCGGTGAGGGAACAGTTTTGAAGATGCAGAGGCTATTTTTCTGGGTGAAGGAGCTTGTTGCAGAGGCCATGGGAATCAGATTTGTTTACATGGGAACTGGATTGTTTCCATGACCACTAAATTTTTCAGCTGATGAGGAGACAAGTCGTGAAGATGCACAAGGCTGTTTTCTGCGTGATTAATCCTGTTGCCATAAATTCAGAAGAGTGCGGGTCAAGGCAGGGAAGGGGAACGGTGTGTATCCTTAGGTACTTCCTTTCCCAAGATGAAGGCACAGTGTGCCTGCAAGCATATGCAGTATGAAACGCACCTGCTCCCTAACCCAGAATATGTGAGCAACTCCAGCCAGGCTCTGGCTGCTGGAGAGCAGCAGGCGCCAAAGCCAAGGTTGATGGGTCCTGCGACGGGCCCCACCCACCTCGCACTGACGTGCTGACCATAAGGCGATTTTTGGAGGTAAGGAATCTTTGTGCAAGATCAGGAGAGAGGCTATGGTGGTGAGGATGACTGTGAAGATGCAGAAGCTATAGTTCCTGGTGAAGGAGCTTGTTGCCATGGTTACCAGGTGGGTTGCCATGGTAAACAGCCTGCTTGCCAGGAACACCGGATTTGTTTACATGGCAACTGGATGGTCTGTCTATGGCCACTAAATTTTGACGGCTCTTGAGGGGACCCGTTCTGAAGGTGCACAAGGCTGTTTTCAGAGTGATTATTCCTGTGGCCATGGATTTGGGGGACCAGGGGCCAAATGCAGTGAAGGAAGCGGGTGTCAATCCTTAGCTTCCAACTTCCTTTCCCGAGATGAAGACACAGTGTGCCTGCAAACATATGCAGGATGAAACGTACCTGCTCCCTAACTCAGAATATGTGAGCAGAACAAACCAGGATGCAGCTGCCGAAGGGCAGCAGGCGTCCAAGGCCAAGGTTAATGGGTCCTGCTGCTAACCACACCCCCCAAGGCGGTTTTTGGAGTTGAGGGATCTTTTTGCAAGGTTAGGAGAGAGGCTATGGTGGTTGGGGACAGTTGTGAAGATGCAGAAACTATAGTTCCTGAGGCGTGACCTCGTTGCCATGGTCACAGGCAGGTTGCCATGGTAAACAGCCTGGTTTGCCATGGTAACCGGATTTGTTTACATGGCAACGGGATGGTTTCTATGGCCACTAAATTTCGTCCTCCCTTGAGGGGACCCGTTTTGAAGGTGCACAAGGCAGTTTTCTCAGACATTAATCCAGTTGCCGTAGATTTGGGAGACCGGGGGCCAAAGGCAGCATAGGAGGCGGGTGTCCAGGCTTAGCTTACAATTTCCTTTCGCAAGATGAAGACACAGTGTGCCTGCAAGCATATGCAGGACGAAATGCACCTGCTCCCTAACCCAGAATATGTGAGCAGCACCAGCCAGTCTCCGGCTGCTGGAGGGCTGCAGGCGCCAAAGGCCAAGGGGAAGGCGTCCTGCGGCGAGCCTCGCCCACCTCGAGCTGAATCGCTGACCAGAAGGCGATGTGGGGAGCGGAGGCGTCTTTGTGCCAGGTCAGGAGAGAAGCTACGGTGGTTCGGGGACGGTTCCGAAGACGCAGAAGCTGTGGTGCCTGGTGCGCGGGCTTGTGGCCATCGGTACCAGGTGGGTTGCCAGGTAAACAGCCTGGTTTCCATGGTAACTGGGTGTGTTTACATGGGAACCCGATGGTTGCTATGGCCATTCCGCTTCCTCAGTTCTTGGTTGGCCCGGTGTTGAAGGTGCACGAGGCTGTCTTCAGAGGGCCGGATCCCGCAGCCATGGATTCGGGAAAGCGGGTAACAGCTCCAGGCAGCACAGGAGCTGGGTGTCCAGCCTTACCTTCCTGGTAGCCTCTGACCAGCATTCCCAGCTGGCCGGCAGGCTTCGGCAGGACGCAAGGCACCCTGCTCCTTAACCCAGAATATGTGCGCAGCAGCAGTCAGGTTCGGGATGAGGAGAAGCAGGCGCCAAAGCCAAGGTTGATGGGCCCTGCGACTGTCCTCGCCCACCTGGCGCTAAAAGGATGAATGTTAGGCGCGTTTTGAGGTGAGGAATCTTGTTCACAAGGTTAGGAGAGAGGCTGCTGTGGTTAGGGAACAGTATAGTGAAAGAAAAATACTGGAAAAGCATGCAAGTGGTGAGTCTAATAGAACATATAATTATTTCCACACAACAAGAAGACAATCAATTCCATTTTAAATATGGTTAAAGTCATCCTGTCGACATTTCTTCAAAGAAGATGTACATATATCCAAATAGTACATTAAAAGATGGTCAATATCATTAACATTTGAGAAAGGCTGTCAAAACCATGATTAAATACACTTCCCTTCTACTAAGATGACTGTTAAAACTGGGCATTGTTGACTGAGAGATTGTGGTAGATTCACACAACGGAATAAGATGCAGCACGCAGGAGCAATGATTTCAAATATTGCTATATAACTTGAGAGGGAATGGAGAGCATTATCCTAAGCGAACTAACTCAGTCCCATAAGGACAAATACTGTACAAGACCATGATTGTAGAAATAGAAAGATAACTAGTAAAACGGGTATGAAGATCCTGAGGGGGAGGGTAGAAGCAGAGGGGTGAGAATGGACAAGGTGCATAATCATAGGGTCACACGATCTGATGGGTAGAGAGAGGGATGGGTAAAGGAAATGAGAAAGATACAGCAGGGATCTGGAAAGACAGAGCAATGGTGAGCTTATTCCAGTGTTCATTAATTTTATAAAATATAATGAATGGGAATCACAATTTGAGTAAAGATTGTGTGAAAAACAATGTATATGAACTATATAAGCAAACCAGTATAAAATAAAATTTTATACCGTAAAGTTGGAACCGACTCATAGCTGGCCCTCCTGTGGGTTTTCAGAGGAGTTTAAAAGCACAGGAGGAGATTGCCCATCCTTCTCCCACGGAGCAGCTGGTGGCCTTGAATTGGGTATCTTCTGGATTGCAGCGCAGATTCTTGCCACTTGGCTACCAGTGCTCAGATATAAAATAAAAATTTATTTTATAAAGAGGCTGGGCATTGTCAAGTCAGCTCTGGCTTGTAGCAATGCCGTCTACAATAGGGGCATTGCCAACAACTACGTAGTGAGTTTTGCAAAGTTCTAGCATGTGATCTTGTGGTGTGGTGGGCATATTGTTCAAAATGGCTTTCCTAGGTTCCTTGTCTTGGGTTGGAATCTAAAAATAAGGTGAGAAGACCATTAATGATGGGCTTGGTTAGTCATCCCTCCAGATTTAAATTGAGCAGGTTTAGCACCAGAAAAGGAGGATCTCACTGCTAGCAAGAAAGAAGCAGTAACGAAATAGCTAGTGTCCCTTGGGGCCACAGAGATTTCTGCAAAGGACAGAGACTTATGTGAGAAAGAGCTGACCTGGAACTGCTGCCCCGCAGACCCAGAGCCAAGGACTTTTGCTCAAGCTTGCTGGAGGACTGGGAAAGAGACACTAAGAGAATAAACCCTGATCTAAAGCCCTGAGGCTGAAGGTCAAAGGTTCTGTGACCATATCTGAGATGCTGTCCTGACTGAAGAATTGTAGTCTTTTTCCATCTTCCACAGCAAGCTGCTAACTTCCATAATAAACTTCAAAAATATGAATATGAAAATAAATATGAATATGGTTATGTGAGCCATTGTAACATAGATATTTTGGCCTCAATGAGGGGTCCTGGGAGGTACAAACGGTTAGTGCTGGAATCAGCAGCATTAGGTCTGGGGGTGTAGTGGGGGCAGGGCACGTCTGGGCTCATGGGAACAAGTCTTGTGCTGTGGATGCTGCTTCCCCTTGTGAGGTCACTGGAAGGCAGCCATGGTCCTTCCCACATCACTCGCACTCTTTTTCTAGATCTCCTGGTGGTGTTTCTATCACCAGGGCATCTATACTTCTTCTGTCATCCTTAGGCATTGTCCAACTCTCTAAAGCATAACAAGTAATTGAAAAGACCATGGCCTAGATTGGATGCACCTTTGTATCTGGAGTGACATCGTTGCTCTTCAGCACTCTGGAGAGGTTTTACCAATGAGATTCATCTTTTGATTTCCTGACTCCTGGTGTTAAGAGTGTTGACTGTGGATCCAAGCAAGCTGTAAATGCTAACAACCTCAAATCTCTTCTCCATCTATCCTGGTGCTGCCAGTTGGTCCAGTGGTGAGAATATTTGTCTTCTTGATGCTCAATCCATATTGAAGACTACAGTCCTTGATCTTTTGCAGCAAGTGCTTCAGGTCCTCCTCAGTTTCAGCAAGCGAGGTTGTGTCATCTGTATATCACAGGTTGTTAATGAGTCTTCCTCCAGTCCTGACGCCACACTCCTCATAAAGCCCTGCTTCCCGAATGATCTGTTCTGCATACAGACTGAAAAAGTGCGGGGACAGGATGCATTCCTGACACATTCCTTTCCTGATTTTGAACCATGCAGTGTTTCCTTGCTCTGTTCTGAGGACTGCTGCTTGGTCCAAGTATAGGTTTTTTATAAGCACGATCAAGTGCTCTGAGATTCCCATTTTCCTCAAGATTAGTCACAATTTATTGTGATCCACACAGTCAAATGCCTTTGCATAGTCAATGAAACACAGAGAGATATTCTCCTGGTACTCTCTGCTTTCTGCCAAGATCCATCTGACATTGGCAATAACGTCACTAGTGCCATGACCTCTTCAAAACCCAGCCTGTATTTCTGGTAGTTCTCTGTCAATGTACTACTGTTCAAATCTTTTCTGGATAATCTTCAGCAGGATTTTGCTAGTGTGTGATATTAGTGATATTGATACTTTCCACACTCTGTCAGGTCACCTTTTTTTTGGAATGGGAATAAATATGGATCTCTTCCAGTCAGTTGACCAAGTGGTTGTTCTCCAGATTTCTCGGCACAACATGGTGAGCACATGCAGGGCAGCATCTGTTTGCTGAGGTACATCAATTGGTATTCCATCAATTCCTGGGGCTTTGTTTTTTGCCAAGTCCTCCAGAACAGCCTGCACTTCCTCTTTCATCAATATTGCCTCATGCTCATATGTTGTTTCTTGAAATTCTTCTGTGTCAGCCAATTCTTTTTGGTACAAAGACTCTGTATACTCCTTCCGTCTGCTTTTAGTGCTTCTGGAATCATTCAATATCCTGCCCACAGCATGAATGTAGGAAAACTGGACATTGTAAAGAAAGTAATGGAATGCACAAATATTGATATATTGGTATTAGTGAAATGAGATGGATTGGCATAGGACATTTTGAATCCCATGATCATAAAATGTGAGGGGGAAACAGGGTCACTTTGATAGTTAAAAAGGCCATTTCTAGATCCATCTTGAAATACAATATTGTGAGTGACAGGACAATATCGATACACAAGACCTGTTAATACCACTATCATTCAAATTTATACGCCTACAACCAGAATCAAAGAGGAGGAAATAGATGACTTCTATCAACTGTTGCAGTCAGAAATCGATAGAACATGTAACCAAGATGCTTTAATAATAATGGGTGAATGGAATGCAAAAGTTGGGAATCAGGAAGAGGGATCAGTAGTCAGAGAGTATCGACTTGGTGACAGAAATGAAACTGGTGATAGAATGATAGAATTCTGTTACAATCAGTAATTTATCCATAGTAAATATCTTTTATAAGAAAGATGAATGTAGACTACACACATGGATTTCACCTGATGGGATGCATAGATATCAGATTGATTACATCTGTGGAAGGAACCACTGGAAAAGTTCAATAGCAGCAGGAAAAACTAGGCCAGGTGCTAATTGTGGACTAGACCATCAACTGCTCATATGCAAGTTCTAATTAAAACTAAAGAAAGTTAAATCATATCCATAGGAATAAAAATTTGACCTTGAGCCTATCTCCCTTGAATTTAAAAATAAACTCAGGAATAGGTTTGAGGCCTTGAACACTAAGGAATGAAAACCAGATAAGCTGTGGGAAGGTATCAAGAATATTGTTCATGAAGAATGCAAAAAGTCATTACTAAGAAAGGAAGAAGAAGAAAAGACCAAAATGGATGTCAGAAGAGACTCTGAATATTGCACCCAGAAGCCAAAGCAAAGGGAAGGAATCAAGAAGTTAAGGAGCTGAATAGAAGATTTCAAAGGACTTCTCAGGAAGACAAGGCAAAATATGATAATGAAATGTGCGAGGGGCTGGAGTCAGAAAATCAAAGGGGCTGAGCTCGCTCTGTACTTCTTATGCTGAAAGAAATAAAGAATAAATTCAAGCCACGAGTTGCAATGCTTAAGGATGCTGTGGGCCAGATAGTTACAACACTCACAATGTAATTACACTCTTCCCAATTCCTACTTGTGGTCCTCTTTTCCATTAGTCCTCCTTCCTGCCTCCTGGGTTTGATTCTTGGACAAATGCTACTCTTTCGGCCTTATGTGATATATTACACTACAGTGAGTATTTCCACAGGAGTGAATTTTGTCCCAGGATCTAAGGGTGACTAAGGACCAAAGACTCTATTGAACCAATCAATATACCTGGCTCTTTTATATTTTTGAGTTTTTGTCCACATATACCCTCTTTTATCTGGGATCTTCAACCAAGATGCCTCTTACAGGACTCAGCAGTGTTCATTGCTCCATCTGGTTCTTCTGGTCTCGGGATCTTGGGAGTTGAAGTTCACATGGTCCTATGAACTAGAATTTTCCTGTACATCTTTGCTTTTCTTCCCTTTCTTTTGTTGCACCTTCAAGAGCTTCTCTCAAGTTTATAAGAACCTGGTTGATACTCATCAAAGTAGGATGTAAAACATGCTCCTTGTGAACTGTGTTATACCTGGTTTCTCCCAATTCTAGGGTTCCAAGGCCCCAAGACCAGCAACTTCCTCCCTCATGGTGTTTGGTTATGATTGAGAATTTCACATAGGCAACAGCCCAAGTGTCCATCAGCACACAAATGAAAAGAGAGACTGTGGTACAGCCCCACAATGGAGTATTACGCAGCACTGAAAAACACTGAAGATCTCAAGAAACTCTGTACAGTATGGATAAGTCTAGAGAATATTGTGCTTAGTGAACTGACTCGGTCACAAAGGGACAAGTGTGTTATAAGACCCCTGTGACAAAATTAAGAAGATTTCAGGGCAGTGAGGATGGGAGGAGGTGGTGAGAGCAGGAAGAGAATGAAACGTTGAGGAACAAGGCACTGAAATAGGTGGAGGAAAGGGAATTCTGAAAAGAATGAGTAATGCAATTAACAAGCTGAAATAGGACGTCCAGAAGTGAAGGGAGAGAGAAAGGGGAGATAAATCTGTATGAATAAGAGCATGGAAAGCCGATTTCTTCGTAAACCCTCACTCAAATCACAATAAAAATGTATTCTTGAAAAGGACATTTATGTGGTTTTGCCGCCTGTTGGCTCTGCTCTGAAATGTTCTTTTCTGCCATTCCTCAGTGTGACACTACAGGCATAGTAATCAGGAAAGATGTACTTCAGGGCTCTGTGTTTTCGCACTACTTATTCAATCTGTCCACTGAGCAATTAGTCCAAGAAAACGGACTATATGAAGAGGAAGAAGGCATCCAGATAGGAGGACATTCACAGACAACCTGCGGCTAATAAACAGATGACGCAACTGCCCTGTTGCAAACAGGACTTGAAACACTTTACTGATGAAGATCAAAGACGATCAAAGATACAGCCTTCAGTGAGGGAAGCCGAATATCAAATTTAATAATAGTAGACCAAATGCTGTATCGGGAAATGAGGGAAGCTTAATACAAGCTGAAGGTCACCTTGTGACACTGGGGCATTCCCTAGGAGTCAACATTGTTCTTAGTTTGTATCAAATGAATCCCTCCCTCTTGAGATTAACAAAGAGGAACTTGGCCTTATCTGTAAAAGACTTCACCATTATCCTTTGTTTTGTACTTCCTTGTGATTTTACTATTATTATCTTATGATTCTAAATCAATACTCAGAGAAGCATGGCTTGAGGTCTTCAGTCGAGAACTGCTGACCCCCTGTTTTATTCTCTCTGCTCTATCTCATTCCTGGCTGTTTGTCTCTTTATTAATAATTATAAAATTATTCTATTCTTTGGGAGCCTCGGTCTGCAACACTTCAGTATGGATCATGCTTCACCATAAAATAATCAATCCTCCCACAACTAGGCTCATCAGCAACATAGTGATGTGATGAATGGAGGGAATATTGAAGCTGTTAAGGATTTCATTTTCTTTGGCTCCACAGTCAACCCCCGTGGAGGGAGCAGTCAGCTGATGATGTGTCGAGCAAATCTGCTTCAACGACCTCCTTATGTTGTTGAAAAACAAAGATGTCACTCTGAGGCCTAAAGCACCTCGACTCAAAACTGAAAAAAAACCCCAACAGCCCTGAATGTCTTCGAGTCATTGTTGACTCATAGCTGACTCTCCACTGGGTTTTGGCACCTGTGAGCCACACAGGAGGAGGCTGTCCAGCTTACCCTTGATTCATGACATGGGTTTTGAGTTTGGTGTTTTGTTGTTGTTGTTTTTTTCAGTTACCTTATATCTGTGTACTGGAGAAGACCCGATGCATTTGAATTATGTGGTTGAAGAATAGTAAGTATATCAGGGACTTCCAGAAGAATGAAGTACAGTCTTCATACAACTTGAAATCGAGGATGGCAAGACTTTGTTCATGTCCTTTGGATGTATTATCAGGAGAGATTAATCACCAGGGAGGGACATCATGCCTGGCAAAGTAGAGGGCTAGTGAAAAAGAAAAAGACCTTCAATGAGATAGAGTGACACAGCGAAGGGAACATTGGACATGAACACACCAGAGACTGTAAGGAGGGCACAGGACCTGATAGTGTGTTTTAGTTTTTGGGGGTGTGTGTGTGTGTGAGGAGTGGGATCCTGGTGTTTTGCTTTATTACATACAGGGTTACTGTGAGTCGGAACTGACGGCATCTACAACAGCAGGTGCCCAGAATAAAAAGGGGGGGGAATGGGAAATAACAAGCATTGGTGAGCATGTAGAAAAATGGTTCTCAGTGCAACAATGAATGAATGGAAACCCAAAATCTCTGTAAATGTTTATGAAAATTAATAAAATATAATTATAGAAAAAATAAAAAAAAAGAAAAGCAAAATGGTTCTCTTATATACCTTGCAGACACTAGGTGGGAAACTGGTGCAGGCACCTTGAGAAATGGTTTGACGTTTCCTTAGAAGCAAGAATGGTGAAACTTTAAATAAACTGGTATAAAATTAAAAAAAACATGGTGAAACTTTATCTCACATGCTTCAGAAATGTAATTAGGAGAGGCCACTCCTTAAAAAAAGATAGCACGCTGGGAAAAGTAGCACGTCAGCAAAAAGGAGGAAGCCCCTCAACCGGATGGATTGGCATGGTGGCATGACAAAGATTGTGAGGTTCACACAGGACAGGGCAAGGCTTCCACCTGTTTGCAGGATTGCTGTGAGTCAGGGTTGACAGTCTAGCAATAACAAGTTAGAAACAGAATTCTCAAATAACCCAGCATTTCTACGCCTAGGCGTACACTTCAAAGAATTGAAAAAAGATGTTCAGACACACACTTGTTCATAGTGGCTCTTCCTGACAGTGGTCAAAGGTGGAAACAACTCAAATGCCCATGCACAGATGAATGGCAAACAAAATAGGGTCTGTCCACCTAATGGGGTGTTATTCTGCCATAAAGAGGAATGAAGTACCAGTAAATCCTGTAACATGAATGAACCTTGACAACGTCATGCTAAATGAAAGACAAAAGATACAAAAGCCTACATGTTGGAGGGTTCAATCTACATGAAACACCCAGAATAGGCGAATCCTTACAGAGAGAAAACAGACAAATGGCTGGCAGGGACCTGCAGGAGCAAAGGAGAAGTGACTGCTTAATGGGTACAAAGTTTACTTCTGGTGTCCATGAAAAGGCTCTGGTGGGGGCTTCACGACGTTTTGAATGTACTGGATGCCGCTAAATTGTATACTTTGAAAATTATACAAATAAAAAATAAAAACATATACAAATAAAAAGTAAATGATATTATGTGAATTTTACACCACCACCACCAACAAAATGACTTAAATAACATTTCCTAACTGCAGCTCTGGGTAAAAAGGGCTTGTTTTTATGGGTGTACGTCTGTGTTTTCCTCTCTGTGAGTGTGTGTGTGTGTGTGTGTGTGTGTGTGTTTAGGAGGGAGAGACAGACAGACAGAGAGGGAAATAGAGACAGAGAGGGAGAGACGGAAAGTCAGACGGACCATCTTTCTCACAGGACACCGCCTGAGGTCATCACCTGGCCTGCTCTCTGTGTGGTCGTGGTGAAGTTTATGCCCTCCACAAAGGCACTGGATGCATTTCAGCCCAGGCTTAATCTAAAAACCAACACCCGGAAACTACATTTTCTGTCCATGTTGGGCCATGGAGACAATATCTTTCTGTACTATATCTGTGATTTCTATAAATCGCCCAAAGGCACCATGGTTTGGTGACTTGTATTTGGGGAAACTGGTGGCCTAGTAGTAAGGAGATGCACTGCCAATCTGAGGGCACGCTGTTCAAGTCCACCGGCTGCTCTGCGGGAGAAAGATGGGCGATCTCCTCCAGTGCGATTTCCTGCCTCTGAAAACCCACTGGAGGGGTCAGCTATGATGTTATCAAGAGGGAAGCTCAGGTGATCTGGGGTGTAGGGAATTGCATCGCGCTGCTAGCCTATAGGTGGCGCCTGTCTGGCGGTTCGAAGCTGTCAGCCTCTCCACAGATGGGAAATCTCTCTCTAAACTTACTGCCTCTGAAAGCCCGCTGGGGAATCAAATGATTCGATTCCTATTCCACGGCACACAACAACGACAATCTTGTAGGGCTGAGATGAGAATCAAATGAATTAAAGGATCAAAGGTCTTAGAACAAGGCACTCATCTGATACACCAATGGCCTCTGGTTGCTAAGAGGTTTTTGTTTTGCTTTGTAGTTTTGTAAAGAGAACTAGAAAAACCATAGAGATATGCAACCTTTCTCTGTTAGATATGCATAAAATGTTGAAAAGGAAGAAGGAAATCCAAAACCCTAGACACCCTGAAATGGGTCCCCTAAATGAATGAAGATGTTCTGCAGTTTGTGTTCGTTTATTTATACCTTGCTTGGTCTCAAAAAGGACTGGAAGCCTTTCTAGAGCTACGTGTTAGGCAACAGGTGTCTGACACCTAGTGAGACTGAAAAAGACTAGTAAAGTTTGTTCATACAATTCCCAAATACGGGTTGCGACTTGCTGAGCTTTTTTAGGGACACAAAGATGGATGGCCGAATTTGCCAGAGATTTGGGAGAAAAGTTCTTCAGTGGGTCTTTATCATTCTGACCCTTTGTGATGCAGAGGGTCACAATGTCAAGCCTGCCTCTAGTTCTGGACCTGGCCCAGCACACAGATGGACAGATAAAGCCCCAGTGCTCTCTGACAACTAATGAGACCACACTAATTTTAACCAGTGCGTGCTTTTTCCCCCAAAACCACTGTTACCAATCGCACATTCCAGCTTTAAGCAAATCTCAAGAAACCAGAACAATGACAGCAAACCAGAATCAATGGGGTCAAACTGATTCTGACTTGGGCAACCCCACAGTATTACAGAGTAGAACTGCTCAGCACAGTTTTCTTGGCTATAATCTTTATGAAGCAGATTGTCAAGCCTTTCTTCCACTTGCTAAGAATAAGTTTGAACAGTCAACTTTTTCAAGCAAAAAACAATTCATGCCAGAGAACTTGAAGGATGTCAAATTTTAAGCTCCCTGAATGTTAAGAAAAACCATGACTCCCTGTGGTTGATAAATACATCGGTGCCATTGTCTAAATTGAGGGGTCATTCACTGAGAATGCAAGACAGTGGCCTGAGTAATTCCCAACAGTAAGAATATGGTTTTGTTTAGTGTGTGGAAGATTTTATTGGTTTTCTTTTCTATTCTTTCTTCCTCTCAAAACCGACCATTAGGGCTGGAAGAAATTTGTCATTTGTAATCAAGCTTTTTTGTCTATGAGTCATTTATCAACCAGAGATCTAGGGCCTTGTAATCTCAAAGGGTTTTGTTTTTACCTCCTTCCACCAGAACTAGTATCATTTGTGTTGAGACTTTACTATGAGTAAGTTTAACATTTGTCTTAACTCTGTATGGATCACAATGTAAATGAAAACAAACAAAAAAACCCTAAGAACTGGCAAGAGCTGGTTTATCTATCGTGATTGAAAGGGAAGAAACAAAGCTCTGTGAAAAACTTGGCTTTTAAGTTATTTGATAAAGGTTTTCAGATTTGAATTGGTAATTTCAAACTTTTGTTCGTTGTTGTCGTGTGTCATCAAGTCAGAACCGACCCACAGCTGTCCGTCCAGCAGGTTTTCAGAGGCAGTTAAACTTTTGTATGAAGGGAATGAAATAAATGTTCATCTGTAGCTCTGGTCCTTGGAAACAATTTAACCCATGGGAAAGTACAGTATTTTAACTTTAGCAATAAAATCAACACCCACGACTTAAAACATAGAAAGCCTAACAAAAAAGCCAAAAGCCAAAACTGATTGTCTTAACAGATCATGAGGAATCATTAAATAACCGTCACATGAAATCTCTGCATAACTGCCAAACCAGTGAGAATCTTGGACCAGCCAAGTTGACTCACATATTGTTTGGGGACATACCACAATCTGTGGACGTCATCCGTGAGCTGAAATGTAAGCAGCCCTGTGAACCACAGCTCTCACTCTTCCTTCCACCAAACTAACTTGCTTACAAATAATCATTTTCATGCTCTCCTTTAGAATTTTAGACTGGGTTAAACATCAAACTTCTTAATCTTTGGTTTGTAGCATTAATATCGTTGGGGTTTTTTTTTTAAATCGAGACTTTTTCCCATCTTCAGTCTTTGGGCATTTCCTCTCCAAGTAGTACTAGTGGGTAAGTGGGTAAGGAGTTGTGCTGACAACCCAAAAGCCAAGCAGTTTGGATCCACCAGCCGCCCTGAGGGAGCACGAGAGGTAATCTCCTCTTGCGCATTTTGTTGTTGTTGTTAGATGCTGTCTAATAGAGCACCCCTCATAGAGACGCTATGAACAACAGATCTGAACTATTCTCTTATCCTGTGTCGTCCTCACAATCTCTGACACACTCACGCCCACTGCTGCAGCCACTGTGTCAATCTAACTGGTTGACGGTTTTCCTCTCCACCATCTCTCCACCTTTCCAAGCATGATGTCCCTGGCCAAGAAATAGTCTCAAGATGAACGTACTCATGAGTAATTCTTGCTCTGTCCCGCAGTTCCTGTGCATTTTACAGCCTCTGAAAACCTGCTGGAGGGTCATTCATGAGTAAGGTCCAACTCAACAGCATAAACAACCTAGAACATTTTAGAAAACTTACTAGAAAAATATCTTGGATTTTAAAGGTATGAGTTTCCTTGCTGGAGAAAGTATACATGCTTTTTAAAATCTGGGGATAGACTCTTCTTTAGACTCACACCTTACCCTCCACTTTGGGGTTTTGAGGCTGTAAATCACACTGGAGGAGATCGTCCATCTTTCTCTTGAGATGCAGCTGGTGGATTCAAACTATTTCTAGTGGATTCGAACTAGTTGCCTTTGGGTTGTTTACGAATTAAAGAATTTCATATTTTATCTACTATGTTATTTGAATTATGTTATTTATGTTACCAGAGAGGCTTCATAACTTGCCTGTTGAGAGAGGGTTAATAACTCAGAAAGCAAGTGGCAGCGTGGCAAGGCTGGAATGGAAATGAGGCTCTGCCAACTTTGGAGTCTTGTTTTTGCTTGTTTTGGTTTTTTTCGGCTCTGCCTGGATACTGGCGCTCATTTCCGTGGGTCAGGAATCGTCTAGGATGAGACTGTCCAGCTTTCTCCCGCGGAGCGGTGGTGGATTCGAACCGCTGTTCTTTGTGTCGGGAGTGCAGGTGCCTATCACGAGGCCACCGGAGCTCCTTGGGAGCACGCAGGAAGGGAAGGGGTTATTCCCACTGAGACGCCAGCACCCTGGGCTCCTAGAGAGGCCAGGCGCGGTGGGCGGGAGGAGAAGGCACTTCCGGCCTGTGCCTGGACGCCGGCTTTCCGACCGGCTTTCTCCCTTCCGGTCCCAGCTCTCCGGGCGTGCGGACTGGGACCCTCTCGTTAGGGGGTGTTTAGAAGGGACGAGTTTGAAAGGCGTTAAGTTTCGGAAGGAGAGGACGGAGGACAGGTCGCGTGCAGAGCAGGGGCGCTGCAGGGAGGGAGTTCGGGAGGAGGATGTGTCTTAGGAACCGTCCTGCTGGCGGTGAGCGGATGACGTCTCCACCGGGACCTCACGGCTTGTGTTGGGGGACCGTGCGGCTTTTTGTGTCCCCCCCGATCGGTGCCCGCAGCCTCATTCCAGTTAGAGGGCCCCCTGCCGGTTCCTCGGGAGCCAGACGTCTAGCATCCAGAGCCCTGGTAAGAACTGATCGTCCCTCCTCCCCGCTCATCCTCCCAGGCGACCTGTGTGTACAAAGTCCACTTTAGATGCACTTGCCCAAGGTCACTCTGCCATTGAGGTTGTACAGACAGATCATCAGACCAGTTATCTAAACCCAGGCGGCCTTTTGTCCTGACCCTCCCCTCCTCGTGGTCGATCCACCGCCCGCCAACCTGTTTGTCTCCACCTGTCCTTTCCAGTTCCACTGCCGCCATCTCTCACCCTCTTTGTCTCAACCTGTGTTCCCGCAGTTCTGCCTCCTTTGCATTGAACTGGCCCCATTCAAAATACGCTATTCGTGGTTACTTCGCAACAGAACTCCTTGGCTTGGTGCTCCAGACGAATTGCAGCTTGGTCCAGCCCACCTTTCTTTCTTGGTTCTCTACGTTGTTGTTGTTGTTATGTACCCTCGAGTCTTAACTGACCCATAACTGCTGGCCCTCCTGCGGGTTTAGTAAATCTGCAGGAGATTTCCTATCTTCCTCCCTCCTACAGAACAGCTGGTGGAGTCGAATTTAACACCTTTGAGTTGGCAGCGCCATTCCTTACCATTAAGCCACAGAGCTCCCTGGTTCTCTAGGTTACAATATGGGAGATGCAACTGGCAGTTCTTATGGCTGACAAAGTTGTTTGCTTTTTTTTTTCCTTGTTTACCGTCGAGTCGGATCCAGCTGGCACAGAAGGAGATTGCCCCTCCTTCTGCAGCAGAGCTTCTGATGGATTCAAACCGTGAGCCTTCAAGGTTACAGCGCAGCTTCTTGCCATTGGGCCACCAGCGCTCCCTTATGTTTGCTTATTTATTTTGTGTGTGTGGGTGTGTGGGTGTGTGTGTGTGTGTACGTGTACCGGCAAGTCAGATCTGACTGGTACAGGAGGAGATTGTCCCTCCTTTTACAGCAGAGCATCTGGTGGATTCGAACTGCTCACTTCTGGGATTGCAGTGCTGCTTCTTGCCACTAGGCCACCAGAGCTCACTATGTTTGCTTATTTTTAAGCTTAATGCTGATGTTTCTTTAAAAACAGGTAGATTTTCTTTCAGAAGCCCAGACTTCTAGCTTATTTTGAAGATCCTCATTTGGTGACAAGCTCTTACATGGAACTAGTTTGAGCTGAGGAGTAACACGAGCTCCACCTTCCAGTTTGCCACACCCCCAAGGCCTCTCTTTCTCTGCCTGTGGGTGATTGGCTGCTGCACTTGAGTTGTAAAAGCACCTGTGATAAGGTGCTTTTCATGAAATCACTAGAGAAATGGGCTTCAATTAAAAACGTAGCAATGGAAAGTTGGTGGAAGGGATGAGTCTATCAAAGCAAATGAGAGGAAAAGTAACCACCAGCCTCATTCATTTGCTTTTCTTTGCTGTGCCTCATAGCAACATGAGTTTTCCATGCAAATCCTCAGTGTAGAGCCTTCAGTCCAGCTGGATCTCACCGCCTCTCGGATGAACAGGGAATCCTTTTGCACGATCTTTTACGGTAAATAAATATTCAACTAATTCTCACCATCGGCCAATAATATCTCCATCTCATCCTTCCAGAGGCCGGGCACTAAGGTGATGGTGGTGGTGGTTAGGTGCCATCAAGTCCAGTATAACTCATAGTGACTCTATGAACAACTGATCTGAACCCCGTCCTATCCCGTGCCATCCTCACAATCTCTGACACACTGAGCCCATTGCCGCAGTCACTGAGTCAGCTCACCTGGCCATGGGGCACTGAGGTAGGTCCCTCTAACTCAGAAATTAAAATTCTCTCTGAATTTCTTGGACTGTGTTTCAAGCATGGTCTTGAACTATGTTTTGCAATAGTAAATGATCAAGAAATGATTCAACTGAGTAAATGGTCTAGTCACACACAAGTCTTATCTCCTCCAGTTTTTAAGATCTTTAGGTCAGGGTCCCAGTTTGCACTCTTCTATCAGCCAGCACAGTGCCTGTCACAGAGCAGACACTTGGTAACATCTGAGGAAGTAAGTGCCATAAAAAGTGCCCTGACAAACAAGGTAATGGAGTTACTTTCCAGTCCCTTGCACAGGATCAGTGTTTCCACCCAAGGCTTAGTACAGACGCGGTCCCAGAGAACAGAGGCTTTACTCATTCCGGAAAACTAGTTGTGCTTCACTTCAGGATCCAGCAGGAGCAACGTTTAGGACCTGACTCTGCGTGGCCGTGTGAGCCAACCTGATTTTGATTGTGAATTCTAAACTCTAGAAGAACCGTGGTGGTTCACTTGGGCAGAGGTGCTCTGAGCCAAGCACTGACTAAGTGCTTCATTCTTGTCGTCTTTTGGCCTCACTGGCCCTGTGGAGTCAGTGCTTTGTGTCTACTTTGCAGGTAAGGTGCCCATGCCTGAGTCACTCGCTGTAGGCCACAGAGTAACAGGGAAAGTGGAGTTTCCAGTGCATGCAGGCTGATTGTACGGTTCTTCCTCTTAGTTGCTGTGTTCCTTTGAGACATCGGTAGGCCAGAGACTCAGTTCCTTGCGGTTCTGGGTTGTGTGTCAAACATGACATCAAATCCTAGCCCCACCCCTGTAGCATTCTTCTTAAACTCCTTAAAGAATTAACATACATACCGTCTCCTAATGGATTGAATTTTATCTTCAAAAAATAATATGTTGTGGTTCCTCAGCTCTGTGCCTGTGTGTAAAACAGAGTGAGCGTGGGGTTGGCAGATTCTGACCTCTAGTAAGTCCACTATGGCGAGAATCCCATCAGCATCAATAGTCCAATTCCTGAGGTCACCTTACCAGTTGTGATAATAGCCATCCCTCCATGACACTCACTACTTCTCATTCGGGTTGGATAATTCATTGCAGTAGCTACATGGAACTCACAGATAATATTCTCAGTTACTGTGTTTATTAGGTTACAATTCAGGATCAAGGGTGACTCAGGATACAGGGGTTTTTTTTTTTAACACTTGTGTCAAAAGGCAAGCCTCTCTGACTACTGGCTTCTGCCCTGAGGCCTTTCTCTGGTCCTCCCCTTCACAGCTGTGGCCCCAGAGCTCTTTTGCCTCTGCCAAGTATATGTCAAGCAACATTCTCACTCTGCCAGGAAGCTTAAACTCAGATTTAGTTCTCTGGGTTGGCAAGCATGTGACAAATGACAAAAGACAAAAATACCTATTCCACCAGCAAGCAGTCAACTTTCCTACTACGTGACTCAGGACCCCACAACTCCCACACCCGTCTGGTTTCTCCCACCACTGCCATTGTCCTCTTGTTTCATGCCATTTCACTGCCCTTTCCAGTCTTAACAGCTTTTTGATTTGTGCAGACCCAACGATTCTCTGGCTCTTTCTTGATGGTAGCAAGGTCTGTTTTTTGCCTCTTCTACAACTAAGTTTAAGCCTGACAGGATGGAAAAACTGACCAGTCTCGTGTTAGTGTGCCGCACATCTTATGTGTGTGGTCCCAGCTCACAGTTGCTGTTTGCTACTCAATCAGCAGGCTGGCCAGTACCCTTGGTGGACCAGAGACACCTCATTTGCACAGTCCTGCCCAGCTGTGTGCTGCCAGTTACGTGGCTACAAAGGCTCTGTTAAGTAATCCACTGAGCTGCACTGTGACTATAATCCCATTTGAGACAATGTAGTCTGTTGATGATCCGGGATTAGTGTAGAGTGGTTGTTGTTGTGTTGTCCAGAGTCTGAGTATGGGAACTGACTCAAAGCTGACCCTCAAGCGAGTTTTGAGAGGTGGTAAATCTCCTTGGAGGAGACTGCCCACCCTCCGTCGGAGCAGGTGGAGTCAAGGCGCATGCCTCCCAGTGTATGGAGAGTGTACCTCTGACTCAGTATCGTAAGCTATTTGTTGTTTGGAGCCATTCGTTCTAAATCATAGTACTGCCTGGTCTTGCACCATCCTCACAGATGTTTGAGAGATGAAAGAGATTAAAACGAACAAGATAAGAAGCATAGATGGGCACCTCAGTGAGAAAAAAGTAAACAACCCAATAGCAAAATGGGCATAGGATATGAATAGACACTTCACCCGAGAAGACATTTAAATAGCAAACAAACACATGAAGAAATGTTCAAAATCCCTGCCTATCGGAGAGATGCAGATCAAAACAAGTATGAGATCATCTCACCCCAATAACAATAGCAAAGTTTAACAGAGCAGCAAACAATAAATGCTGGCAAGGTTGTAGAGAGATAAGAGCCCTTATTCACTGCTGGTGGGAGTGTAAAATGGTGCAACCACTATGGAAGGCAGTTTGGCACGTTCTCAAAAAGTTGGAAGTAGAAATACCATTTGACCCAGCAATTTCACTACTGGGAATATGCCCTCAAGAAACCATAACTGCCATCAAAACAGATATGCACACCTATGTTTATTGCTGTGTTATTTACAATAGCAAAGAGATAGAAACAACCAAAGTGCCCATTAATGAATGGATAGAAAAATGATGGGATATTTATACAATGGAGTACTATGCAGCACTGAAAAACAGTGAACTTGTAAAACATTACACAACATGGAGCACATCTTGCTGAGTGAAATATCTCAGTTACAAAAGGTCAAATACTGCATAGCACCATGGTTAGAGAGCAGGTCTGATGTGGGGTGTTGGGAGGGGAATAGGGTAAGAATGGATAATCATCATTGTATTGGAACAGGTGAAAGAACTCTCTAAAATGAGTAGATGATTAGGCTTTATATGTATGATAACAGCCCAGATTAAGAGATATATTATTACAAAGGGGACTGAGGGTGGGGGGAGGGAGATAGGTAATTAATTGTGCAGCAATGAATGAATATATTTTTTTAAAAAGTGAACCTGGGGGATGGGGAAGGCAGGGCGAGAGGGTAAAACGTGCAACAATGAATGAATGAAAATCTAACTTCTCTGTAAATGTTAAAATCACCATTAAAACTTTATTTAAAAAAAAAAAAAAAGAAGTGGCAGCAGCATAGATGGGTGAAGAGGGATGCTACATAAAAATTGTCCAGGAGAAGCTCAGAAAAGACAAAGATCTTCCTCCAGAGCTGAAAGAGAAAACCTTCCATAAGAGTCAGCACCCTTAAACTGGGGCTGCTAGCCTCTTAAACTATGTGAAAATAAATGTATTTGTTAAAGCTCTCCACTTGTGCTATTTGTTACAGCAAGATGACACCACCACTACCATTTTAGGTTTAATAAGAACCCTTAAAAAATTCCCAGGAGAAAAATATCACCTTTTTCCAGCAAATTGACAGACAGTGTAGCCTCAAAGTTTGAGTAACCTGCTTGGGTTCATAGATGGAAATTACAAGAGGGAGAAACATTTTTCCAAAGAAATCAATAGTCGTGGAACATCCACGGTATAGCAGGTGCTGTCATATTTTAGTACATTAAATTACAAATGTAAAAATATTACCTTTATAGGAGAATTGAAGCTCCAAAATGTTACATGATTTTCTAAAATTACTCCTGATTCTGAGAGGGTCAAGCTCAGATCAGAAGTCAGCTCTGGTAGTCAGAAAGGCATCCAGTGCTGGTAATAATCATCCTTCCCTCCTTGTCTGTACAGCATAGAACCTTTGCAGTCAAAGGAATTCAATTTATGTGTTAGGTCTGTAAAATGATGTGGCAGGGGCATCCTCTAACTATCTGAGAGGTGGAGAGAATGCATCAGCCAGAAGCTGATTCCTACAATGCAGAGGTCAAACATACCTTCACTCTGCAACCAATTTACCAGTTCCTACATTAGTTACCCCTCCCAAGGCCTGTTCCTCTGCTGAGTTTGATGCTTTGACCACACAAAACTCACAGGTAATGGCCTCTTTAGGGACATAACAAGATATAATTCAGGTTCACAAACACTCAGAATAGAAGACTGCCTTTTCTTCACCTTACCTCGCAGGCAAGCCTCTTTGGTCCTCAGCGTGGTCTCTCCCCTGCTCAGGTAAGTGTTCCAAAGCTCACTCAGTTCTGCTAAGTGCCCAGAGGCACCTCACTCCACCATTGAGCTTTGGCTTGAAGGCACAAGGCTCTAGCTCTCTGGGCTGGCAGATCTGGTCCCATCACATACCTGGCGGCACTCGCCCAAAGGCACTCAGCTTTCCTGCTCTATGGACTGAGAAGCCCACTGGGCAGTCTCCTGCCACAATTCTGCAATTTGTTTCTGCCATTTCTCTGCCACTGCTTTCACTGTCTCCCCCTGTCTCCAGAGTTAGAGCTCATCCTCTGTCTTTCCTGGGTAAAAGGTGGTCAGCACAAGGAAACTAGGTTCGAAGGACAAGCTCATGTCTATGCTTATGAGGTTGCATTTTTACCTCTGTAGTGGTTCCTTTTAAGCCCAGTGGGATGGCATAACTGATCTCTGCTTTAAAGTTTCATACACCCTTTCTGCAAGTGCCTGCCCTCTCTTTATTTGCTTTCTTGGCATTATTTGCTAATATACTTAGATTATTAGCAAGTGGTCTAGTCCCTTTGGTGGGCCACAGAAACTAATTTGCATAGTCCCATTCAGTCAAGACTAAATGCAAATAAGAACATTTTTTTTAGAAAATTTTTAAGATATGTAAATAGTAAAGTGTATAGCATGTAATTAATTAGGTGCCAACTCAGCAATCCTGTGACAGTAGAACAAAACACATGAGGCTTTTGAGGAAGATGGCAACCTAGATGCCCTTCAGAGAAGATTCCAGAAAACAACAGATCATGGATGAGAACTCTGGAACCTTACTTTAGAAAGACAAGACTAAGAAGTCCTGACTGAAGAAAGAACTGAAAGCATGGACCAAGGGGACAATTAAAAGCAGCATGGCCGTTTTGAATAGTAATCCGGTCTGCATGGCAACCTGAATGTGTACACCAATGACTGGCTGAGGTTGCCCATGTCTCCTGTGCCCTCCCCAAGATCGAAGGAGTGACTCCCCACACCACTGACTACCCACCACATTACTTGGCCACCCTGGTTTTTATCTGGTGCTGGGAATATGCATGCAGGTCTACATTCAGAGGTACAGTGGGCTATTTTGTGCTTGGCCAGCCATCAGCACCTGGATTAATGTGGGCACCACCTCACAGGGCTCCTTGCCTCTCACCTGGCATCCTTGTAGATACCTTCCCCCTGGCATAGGCCACTGCCAGCTTTGGAAGCAGGGCACCCTCCACAAAGTATGCCATCCTTGAGCATTTCAGGATCCTTCATGCTGTCTCTGAGTGTGTACCCTACTTGTACCCATCCCCTAGGCTGGCAAAGACACCGTCTAGAGAGAGTGCTGGCATCCCTCCCTCCTCTCATCCCAGTGCCGAGCCTCCCATGTGAAGCTGGAGTGTGCCACTAACTTCCCTCACAAAACCACTGCATGAACTGACCCCTGTGATCTCAGCATTAAAACTCAAGGGCGTCCCAGTTTTTGCATAAGAGGCTACCAGATCTTTCTCCTTATCACAATGACATATCACAATGTATTGCTCTACACAAGCATTCTGTTTAACAGCTGTGTACATGTGTGAGGCAGTTAATTGTGCGGGAAGAGATTGCCCATCATTCCGCAGAGCAGCTGGTGGATTTGGACCACCTGCTTCTGGGATCACAGCTCAGCTTCTTGCCATTAGGCCACCAGAATTCCCCGGATGTGCGCTAGATCAAGGAAAAAGGAAAATTAAGAGTCCTAATAACCTTTTCCCCTCTGTACTAGCTTCTATAATGATCATAACAGCTAATGTGCTAGGCCCTATTCTAAATATTTTACTTTTGCCAGCCAACCAAAACCAATACCCCAGAGATGCTAGTGTTATTTCTATTTTATAGACAAGAAAGAGTTAATTTCTTCTTATTATGTGATTTATATTGGACTTGATGGCACATAACAACAAAGAGACTGTCTATTTTTGTGAATTAAACTGATTAAGAATGAGGTTGAGAGCTTAGGTTCTGGAATCATTCCGTTTGGATTAAAATCCTACTTTTATTATTTATTAGCTTGAATTTCTTGTCTCTATAATGTATGTAACGGAACTGAACCCTGTCTTACCTGTGCCATCCTCATCTCTGACACAGTTGAGCCCATTGCTGCAGTCACTGCAATCCCTCTCATTGACGGTCTTCCATCTTTCTTAGATGTTCAATAAGTAACAACAAAAATCCATGAAAGAAAATGTTTTGTAATACAAGGAGAAACTTTTATTGGAAATAGTCTAACACATTTTCTAGACAAGTAATCAAAAATAAATAAATACATAGAGGATATAAACATATAAATTGTTTACCCTGAAAACAAACAGTGTACCTTCAAGTTTCAGATAGTAACAAAAATCAATAAATATTAAACTACACAGCATATTATTTTGAAAAGTGGAAATTGTAGAAGCCAATCTGATCGGAGTCCAATACAGCTAAAAATAATACAAAACACACCACTTGGAATTTGGAAAACATAGAAAGCATTTCATATGACTCAGGACAAGAAGTCAAGAATAATAATTTTTTTTAAAAGCTATTATTTTTTTTTTAAAACCAAAACAGAACCACAACAACCAAACAAACATGGAGTACGGCCAAAGGCATATGAAGAGGTAAATTAATAGTGTGGAATATTTTTTGTGTAAAACACCACAACCATACATGGAATATAACCAAAGTTATTTGAAGAGGTAACAGTACTGAATATTTTGTGTCAAAAGAGAAAAAGAAGACTAATGAATTAAGCAACAAGTTGAAATTTTGGAAAAGGGGTATAAAAACAACCCCCAATAACAGGAGAAGTATTTGAAGAAAGAGAAGAACAAACTCAGAATCCTAAGAGCAGAAGCATGTGCTTTCTGCATGTGGACAGCTCAGTACGTGCCCAATCCTTCACATGAAGTTGGTCCTCTGACTTGAGTTGGATCATCTCCTGTTCTTACCCACTCTGCCGGATACCCTCGTCTACTCTGAAGACTCCTTTCTCTGTGCATCACCATAACTTGTGCATGCTGGCCTCTCCCATGGCACTCCACATGTTATTCTATAATGAAAGTATTTCTACACATGGCTCCCTCTATTACACTTGAGGTCCCTGGGAAAGGAACAATGTTTTGGTCATAAACAGCAGACCCGGCATATACCATATACTAGGTCATTTATTAGTCTTTGTCTAGTAGACAAAGGAATGGATAAGCTCAAGTACTGATTCCTGAGATGTATATGGGACCTTCCTTCTGCCCTCATTGCCAGCCACTGTCCCTGAACCATTATCATGTGATATAGAACTAATTAGCGCAATAATTAAGAGGTCTAATGGGACATTGCAGTCAACTGCCATGGAGTTACAACTCAATCAACCCTTTATAGAATCCCCAAAGCTGTAAGTTTCAATGGAAAGAAACTGTATCTTTGTCCCACAGGCTGGTTGGTAGATTCGAAGCACTGACCTTGGTTAGCAGCGCAACACTTAACCTACTATCCACCACCAGCGCTCCCTCAATGGACTATTATCTAGTTAATAATGATTGTGTTTATACTGTCAACAAAATACATAGGAGAAAGTTGGGTTATAAGTTTTTATTTCTCTCCCGCTGAAGGAACAAATATTCCTGTGCAAAGTGGAAAACTGTCCTCTACACTTTTAAGATCTAGTTCAAATGTCAAGGGACCTTCCTTGATTTCTGGAGTCAGAAACCATCTCGTCTTCCCTGGACTTTCAGAGCAACTGCCCCTTCCTCTTAAATATTTGTTTGATGGTGTCTCTGAATGGACGCCTTGTGAGGAGGGCTGCAGGTCTCTTACACAACCCCACCACTGGTAAACTGAAGATGCACTAAGATATTCATCAGAACTCAAAACTACGTCATAAATTTACAACTATCATGATCAAGGCTGCTTCAGGGAAGAATCATCAATTGATGTTAAATCCTATCTAGATATATTTGACATCTACATGATCAGAAAATATCTCTGGATCGATTTCATATTGGTTATAAGGAAAAAAGTAACCATAGATTGCAAAAATCATACCGCACTTTGGCTGGATGATCCAAAATGACATTGCCGGTGAGGACCAGCCAGACATCTTGTGTCTCTAGGTGATACACTGAGAGGAACATACTACCACTTATGCAGTTTTCTAACTACTAATCCACAATCCATATACAATAATGAAGAGACAGAAGGTTTAAAAACAAAACAAGACAAAAATACAATATATCTTAGACTGAATCCTGTACTAGAAAGGGGAAAATGTTACATAAAAGACATTATTGGGGAAATTGACACAAAAGGCAGGGAGATGATGAAGTAGGTCTTGTACTCTATCAGTGTTAATCTCAGTGAAGTGCATCACTATACTGTGGTTAGTTAGAGAATACTCTTTTTAGGGAATTCACACTATTTTGTGTTAACGGAATAAAATGTATGCAGTTTATTTTCAAACACTTCAGGGGAGAAAAGCAGTATGTAAATATATATACACACACGCAAAGAGCAAATGATAAGAAAATGGGATAAAATGTTAAAAACAGGTGAATTTTGAATGCAGGATATACAGATGTGTTTTGTAAGAATTTGTGGTAAGGTTCTCGTAACTTTTCTGTTTCAATAATTTTTGAAATTATCTATGAATACAAAATTAAACCAAAACCAACCTGGCCTCCTTAGAGCTGTCTGTAAGGCCCTGAATAAGCACCCCTTCCACCATGCCCAAGACGCATCCAGCACATTCAGTCCACTTACATGACTGTCTTCCCATCTCCCAACACAGCAAGCTCCTTCCCACCTCAGGACCTTTGTGCACTTTTGTGTGGAATTCTCTCCTCCAACTCAAGATACCGTTAATAATCAATTTTTTCAAAACAAAACCTTTGTCTTTAACCTCCAAACCCAGCTTAAATCTATTATAGTCTTTCATAGGGAGAAATGGAGGCCAAATGGTAAGGAGTTGCACTGCCAACCCAAAGGCACTCGGTTTGAATCCACCAGCTGCTCCACAAGAGAAAGATGGACAATCTCCTCCTGTGCAATTTACTGTCTCTGTAAATCCACTGGAGGATCAGCTAAGAGTTGGCTCTGACTTGACGGTACACAGCAACAAGTCTTTCATCGCACTTTTACCAGTGTCTGTAACATTCCTAGGAAGACTGTTAATGTCCATTAAGCTGGAAGCTCTCTGAGGGCCTGTTTCATGACTGCTGCCCCTGCTGGTGGGCTGGAACATTGCCGGGAGCTCAGTGGCTGGCTGGCTGATTGTAAATTCTGTCCAGCTCTCAAAGAACATGGCCTGCAGTCCATCTCTAGTTCCAAAACAGATTCAAGAGGCTTCCACTGTGAAGGCCTCCTGGGGTTCTCATCACTATGTTATCACTGTGCGAAAAGGGGGGGAAATGAGATTTAAGGGAAAGATGATGGGTCTGTCAGGCACCTGGAGCCTGGAAAGGAGGCATTCAGAGGGGCTGTGTGAGTTAGAATGGGAGATGACCAGGAGCTGATGCTGTGGGCATAAAGAAGATTCCTCAAGACTTGTGTAAAAGAAAAAGAGTCCAAAGGGGGGTCCAGGGGACCCTAACTTAAGGGCAAAGAAAATATCAACAGCTTTGGAAGCAAACAACCAGTGGCAGAAGTGGGAGTAGTATCAGAAGCGAGAGATGTCACAGAAGACAGGAGAGGACACTTAGTTGCCAAAGCTCAGGTTTGTTTTCTTCTGCCTTGTTCAAGTTTAAATCTTGGCACCTCGTGAGTTGAGGCAGCCTGATGAGAGTTAAGGGCTTGGACCCAACCTGAATCCTGACTCTTCAACCTAGTAGCCTTCTGATCTTGGGCCATGGGTTTTAACTTTCTCAGACTCAGAGTTCTATCTGTAAAACGGGTAGACCTAGTGTTTATTTATTGGGCTGATTTCAGAATGCCATGAGATCATCATGAGAAGTCCTTTAAGCCATGTTTGCCCTACAACCTCAGGCACGAGTGGCGATCTACATGCGTGCACAGCATGGAGACAGTGCAGTCATTCCGCCAATCGGGCTGTTGCTGAAGTTCAATGCTTCACCCGAAATAGACCATCAGACGAGAGTCAAAGAGCCTCCTTCACCATCTTCTGTTGCACCTCTTGCTTTTCAGGTTCAATTCCTACTAAAAACTAGACAGTGCACAGGTTCCACTTAACCGCATCCTCACTCTTAAAGCTTCCTTCCCCCAAAAGTCAACCTCTAGCCCCCCCCAAGTGTGCCCCAAAGCTTACTCAACTCGATTGCAAATGACTCCCCCCTCCAAGAGTACCCTCCACTCTATTTTCCCACTAACTATGGTGACACGCTCTCCAACAAAGCTTCTAGGAGCAAAAGTAAGAACTTGCAAGACATCACTGATGTCCTGTCCCTAGCTTCTGACCATCCCATCTCTGACAGAAAGAGAATTGTGTGGGTACCATTTACAGTTTACAAAGCACTTCTACAAGATCATCTTCCTTTCATCCTCACAACTGCCCTGGGAGGTAGATACAGAAAACAACTACACTAGTTTCCATTTATCAAATATTTGCAACGCACCATCCTCTGTGTTAAGCAATTTCACATGAGATCTCTCATTTAAACATCACCAAAACCCTATGAAATAGACTTAGTCGGTGTTTCCATTTTACAGAAAAGTGGGGCTCTGAGTAGTTGGATGTTGCCCTAATATCAAAGAGGTAGTAGTACTGGAACCTGCATCGCAACTCAAGACTGACTCCAGAGTCACACTTCCAGCCCGGCCACGGTATTGCTTCGTAAAGCAAGCAGATTATTGCCCAGGTATTATTCCACCGTTAAACTGAAGTTCAGAAAGATAATGTGACTTTCTCAAGGTCTCCCAATCAGGAACTGACAGAGCGGGGGTCCACACTCCGATGCCCTAAAACTACGAAGCTTCAACAATTGGGCTGATGACATACAACGACATGATGATTTTGGCAGCTGGTCTATCCACTGCTCCTGCTAAATCACTCATACTCCTAGGTTGGAAATCCTTCCTGGCATTTTTCAGAAAATTGATGTTATTCTGATTAGCATAAAAATGGGGAAAACCATTCTAATTCTCCATGAGACTTAAAGCTTAACAATCAGCATAGG
This sequence comes from Elephantulus edwardii, assembly GCF_000299155.1. Taxonomy (NCBI): domain Eukaryota; kingdom Metazoa; phylum Chordata; class Mammalia; order Macroscelidea; family Macroscelididae; genus Elephantulus; species Elephantulus edwardii. The sequence continues at coordinate 1,467,717 of NW_006399936.1, read as the reverse complement.
GTGTTAATGTTTTGAAGAAATCCACTGACATGATATTAAAACTCGTCATTCAAATACTATCCAGATGTTTTCTGATATCTTTCTAGTTCTTTTTTGCTCTAACCTACAGATTCTTCCTACTTGCTACTAAATGCTTATTTCATATTTCTTTTTCAAAAAATAGGAAAGAGTTATGAAAAATACTGTTAAAATGATTTCAGGGATTATCAGAAATTCCAACTTCTCATTCCTGAATATTCATATCTGAATTAGGACACCTTAGCTTAGAGAAACCTGGGGAATTTTCCAAGCAATCAAGTGGAATAGTAAAAGGTAGAGAGAGGTCTTCTTCTTTGGCCTCAAGTGTCACGTCGGAGGTCGCCATCATTTCTAAAGGCAGAGGTCTGAGAGGTATCCCTTGCCTCTATCTGAAGCACAGGCCATGAGTAAGAAATTTCTCTGAAGTCTCATGTTAGTTATAGATGCAAATGCCAATTTCCATCTCATTTTTTTTGTAATTTACCAGAGAGAAACAGATGCCACATCAAACCTGCAGCCCTTGTCCCCTGTGAATCAGTCTGAGCCGGGGTCGAGTAGATGGAGGCAGGAAGGCCACCTGGGTCTAAATTCCCCTTCTGACACTTACTGACTGTGTGACTTTGGGCAGGTCCCACAACCACTCAGAGACTTACTTTATCCATCTGTAAAATGTTTGTAGTAAGAATACCTATGTCACAGGGATGCTGTGAGAATTAAATGAGATAATTCCATAAATCACAGTGCCTGGCACAGAGTAAGCCCTCAAAAACTGAGTCCTTATTTCAGAGTATGAGAGGCCCAGCAGCAGAGTCAGGAAGGAAGAGCTTAGTGAAAGTCCTTGGGGCCATCAGCAGATGGCCTTGTTCACTTGAGGTCTTCTTCCGGTGGAGATTCTCCGAGTGAACTGGGGTCAGCCCACCTCTAGGCCAGAAAACTCGGCTCACAGCAGCCAGGCCCAACCTCTTCCCAGCCCCACATGGGTCCCTCATGCCTGGTGGTGGCCAGGCAGGTGACCTGGCTGCCAGCCTATGTCAGTTGCCAGGTGACTGGCAAAGTTGGCCCTCTGGTGGCCTTTCTGCCAAAAGCCCTGTCGTGCTCGAGAAGGCGGGTTGAGGGTGAGGTAGCTTGGGTGTTGTGCCAGGGGCTTGCCCTGCCCATGTCTGGGCCTTGCAGGGCCTCTGCACAAAGGCAAGGTCAAACGTAACCTGTGTTGCTGGAGGCCAGAGGCCGGCAGAGGCACAACCCACATGTGTCAGCGATATGGGCCTTGTGGTGTCACAATGGCAAGACTTCCTCCACTCTCTCTGGATTGAAGGCCCTGCTGGAACTGTGCGCACCGCGGGCACACCAACAGCGTCGGAGCGCTGGTGTGAGAGGAAGCTGGTGCGAGAGGAGGTGACTTGGAGCACAGGAGGGCCTCTAGCTCTCTGTCCTCAGGAGCTGAGAGGTCTGGGTGCTGCCCGCAGCTCTTCCCGCACTTAGGGCACTGGCGTGAAAGCCCGCGGAGAGTAAGGTGGGTGCCGCGGCCATGGGTTGGGGCAGGTGTGGAGGTCCTCCCTGGCCCATGTTCTGGTGGCTACTGAGCTGGGAAACTTCCTGCCCTGGAGCACAGGTAAGTGGTTGGGCTGGGGGCAGCCAAGGGAGGTCCAAAGGCCTCACATGACCATGGAACTGGCTCACCTTCCCTTCCCCTGGGGGCTTGTCCTGGGTCCCCTCAGGGCCTTGTTTCCTCCAGCGGAAGCTCTGGTATCTGGCACTGGCATGGAGGGACTGGGCCGGGAGTTTGTCCGGAGGCCTCTCCGGGGAAGCAGCCTCCTGATGGGCTCTGTCTTTAGGCCTTTTTCATGGAGGGCTCTCCTTGTTATTCTCACACTGGGATCCTGCAGGGAAGAAAGAAAGAGTCAGAATAGTGTCTCCTCATCTACTCACCCCACCCAAGGACAGGAAGGCCTGGCCTTAGTACTCTTGTTCTTAAGAGCCAGCGAGTCAACTAGGACTCATAGCGACCCTATGAACAATGGCTCTGAACCTTGCCCTATCCTGAGCCAACCTCACTGCCTCTGACACATCTGACAGGCACTGTGTCAATCATCCCACCAAGGGTCTTACTCTTCCACACTGACACACCACCCTTCCATGCATGATGTCCTTCTCTAAGGACTGGTCTCTCCTGGCGACATGCTCAAACTCTTAGGTGGGTCATTTGCAGGTAAGGCAGATACTGAAGCTCTTTTATTGGAAACTCAGACCTCAGTGTTTTAAATTAGCCAGAGTTGGCTTGGAATTTGAGCCCCAAGGCTTACCCGCCATGTGAGTTTATGCTAGATACACACTTTTTTGAACGCTCTGTTTGTTAAAGTATAAAATGAGCATAAGGGTTAACTACTCCAGAGGACTGTGTCCCTTTCGCCTATGACCCTCAGAAAGGTGGGAAGATGATAAATTGGAAAGATCACTAAAAACTGTTGACTTTAAAGCACATATTCACTACCACTACCAAATTGTTGTGTGCTGTCAAGTTGGAACTGACTTCTGGCTGACCCCCAGTGGGTTTTCAGATGCAGTAAAACACACAGGAGAAGATTAGCAATCTTTGTCCTGCAGAGCAGTTGGTGGATTCAAACCGTGTGCCTTTGGGTTAGAAATGCAACTCCTTGCCATTAGGCCACCAGAGCTCCCTTCACTACTAAGTAAGAGCTAATGTTTCACATAGATACACATCAACTGGTGCCTTCTACTACTCATCATTAAAAATAACCACGAGTCTTGGGCGTTTTATGTATGAGAACAATCTGGAACAAGAGGTGCATGGCAAAGTGGACTGACTGGTGGAGGGGGAAGAGAAGAGGTAAGGGAAGAGAGGAAAATGTGCAACAATGAATGAATAAAAAGGGGAAAAAACACAATTTGCTCTGTAAACTTTCCTCCAACATGGTTATTAATTGTTGAGTGGAAAACTAATTTGCTCTGTAATCCTTCACTCATTTCCCACTAAAAAGCTAAAAAAAAAACCCAACAACAAAAAAACACAAAACTAGAACCCTTGGAGGGTAAAAAAGAGTCCTTGAAGGGTAGCTGATGCCATTAGGTAGTGCAAACAAAATGAAGAGTGAATCTATAGCATCTTGTTGATCCTAAAATGTAAGGCTGATTTCAATGTCAAGGATAGTATTGCAAAGACAAAGTCGCTGATTGAATAATTTACTATTGTCCAAACTATAACAATGCGAGCACCATAAATTAGATAATCATCACCATTATCCCAAGGTAAAATGACCAAGAAAGGCCATGAGTTGGTAAGTGACTCAAGAAAACAATGTTACCAGCAATTCCAAACTCAAAGACTTGAAATCAGAGACTCCAAGAGTGTGATATTCACTGCAGTGCTATTCACAATAGCCAGAAGGTAGAAGCAACACAATGCGGACCGTGCTTCAGCAGAGCACAGCTTAACCCTCAGCGGGAATGGACTTCCTGACACACGTTACAGTGTGGAGGGCGCTAGAAGACTTGCTGAGGCAAATGAGTTAATCGCAAACACTAAATACTGTGTGACCTCACTTCTACAAGACAAAAAAGACCAAACATGAAGGGAACAAAGGTTATTAGTCATTACCAGGGGAGGGAAGATGTGATGCTGGGGGAGTTACTGCTTATGGAACACTGAGCTTGGTTTCCAGAGATGCAAGAATCACAGTGGTTACTGGGAATATACCCTGAAGAGACCATATCTGACATCCAAGCAGATATATGCACACCCATGTTCATTGCAGCTTTGTTCACAATAGCAAGGAGTTGGAAACAACCTAAGTGCCCATCAACAAACGAATGGCTAGAGAAGCTGTGGTATATTCGCACAATGGAATACTATGCTGCATTGAAAAACAAGGAACTCATGCAATATTATTCAAAATGGTTGACTCTGGAGAACATTATGCTGAGTGAAATATCCCAGTCACAAAAGGACAAATATTACATGATGCCACTGTTGTAGAATGGGACTGTCCTTGGGGTTAGGGAGACACTGAGTAAGATGGGTTCAATAATGTATACTGCACTGAAGCAGAGGAGGGAGAGAACCGTCTAAAAGAGAGATGTAACTGGGTATTTCTGTCATCACAGGAGACTAGAGCGAGGGCTGCATGGTGGAGGGGACCTGGGGGAGGGTTTGTAAAACAATGAAAGAATCTTTTTTTTTATTTTTCCATAAAAAAAAAAAAAAAAAAAAAAAGAATCACAGTGGTTAAGAGCAGGGTGGCTCACTCATCCCCTGTAAGTGCAATGTGAAGCTGTAAACCTGTAAAAGGTGGTGGTTTTTATTAATTACTTTTCATTTGAGTGAATATTTACAAATGATACTGGTTTTTCATTTAATCATTCAGAGGTATTTTGTTTTATAAGAGTAATTATCAGAGTGTGTGTGTGTGTGTGTGTGTGTGTGTGTGTGTGTATGTTGTGTACTGTCTAGTCGGAACTGACCCATAGCTGACCCTCCTGTGGGTTTTCAGAAGCAGTTAATCAAATGGGAAGAGATTGCCTGTCTTTCTACCACAGAGCAGCTGGTGGATTCAAACCACATGCCTTCAGGATTGCAGCACAGCTTCCTGCTACTAGGCCACCAGTGCTCAATTACCACTGCTCGGGTAATTAATTAACTACAGTGTCTGAGCAACAAAACATTGTATTCCATGGAGTTTTGACCAGGAAAAGAGGCAGGGAAGGCTGTGAGTAGCCTTATCCAGTATTACTGAATAATGGGACAGGCAGGATTTACTATCATCAGCAGACCAAGTTAAAAGGCCATAATGCTAAATGTGAGTGTTCATCTCTAGGAAAGACATCAAAAGGAATACATGTATAAAGAACTCTTACGGTGGACCTCATTTAAATCCAGTTTCTAACAAAGTGGAAAACAAAGTGTAATATTAATATTAAAGAATTATCATTATAAAATAATTTCTTTTTCATAATGGTACTGTTGTCTAAAGTTCTTAGAGAAAATAATCTGGGGATAATTATAGATGCAATTGTATGATGCCTGAGATTTGCTTCAAAATAAAAAAGGAGAGCAGTCAGTGGGTGGTGGGGTAGAGAAGAAACAAAACTGGACATGAGCTGACAGTTGTCAAAGCTGAGGGGTACACCATGACCATTCCGTACACTATTCTTACTTCTGTGTATTTAAAAATACTCCCCCTAAGAAAACATTTTTAAAGTATTCAAAAGAAAGAAAGGAATACAGAGACTCTGAAAGCCCCACAGAAATGACCCTGAAAAGGTACTGGGTCTGCAGATAAAAAAGTCTATCTGTGGATACCAAAGGCTTAGCGAGGGTAAATGGGGAGTTTCTGCTCACAGGACACCAAGTTCCTGTTGGAGGGGGTAGCTAAGTTTTGGAAACAGGTAAGTGGTAATACTTACAGGACATGGCCGATGTAATGAACGTACATGTGAAAATGGCAAAATCTTGTTATATATATACTTTACTACAATAAAACCAAAGGTGTAGGTGGTCAGTGGCTTGGGTTTAAAGCCTCAGAACTGTGCAACCTGACGCGAGGTTGCAGCCCACACACCCTGTGACGACCTCAGCTGATTCTGAGAAAGTCTCCTGTTTCTTTTGAGTCTAGTAGGATTAGAAGAACTCGAGGAAGTTATAAAAATAAGAACTGGTAGAATTACTGAAACTTTAGAAAGATGCAAATATTGGAAGGAAGCTGTTAAAATTAAGGTAAAAGAAGTTTTAAAAAGTTATTGGCACTTTCATAACTACTTTTGATAACAAAGTTTTAATAACTTTGTGATCATCACACTCGTGCATGCTTAAAGCGTATGAAACAATCACAAAAAACAGCTGGGGGGAGGGTTGGAAGGGGAGAAAAGTACAACAATGAATGAATGGAAATCCAAAGTCTCTGTAAATTTTTACTGACATTAATAATAAATTTAAATTAAAAAAACAGCCAGACTCAATTTGTACTTGTAATTGAAATTATTGAAAACAAACAAGTTGATCAAAGAATAAATATCCAAGGATAAACTTTAAATTTTTGTCATTGTTAAAGTCTTTATATAGAGAGCATTAAACAAAGCACAGGAGGTAGTGGCTGGAAGGCTCTCACCTACCAAGTCATCTTTGGTGAGTCTCGGGGAATACTTTACATGCAGAGGTGCAGGTAAAATGCTTGGGACAGGGCCTGGCACACACAGTTCCAATGAGTTCACTTATAGGCAGAGGGAAGGATGGCAGAGCATACAGGTGACATGTCAGCTACCATACTGACCACCACCAACAGACCAGGCATCCAAGAACCAATGGTAAGAACAACACTCTTTATTGCTACAGAGTCAGAACTGTCTCACAGCTGACCTTCCAGAAACTATAAGTCACATGGGAGGAGATAGCTCATCTGTCTCCCGTGGAAGAGCTGGTGGATTCAAACTGGCCACCTTTGGATTGGCAGTAAAACTCACTACCACCTACTAGGCTATCAGAGACAAGGCCCTATCACTTCTCCTCTTTCTGTGCTTTGCTTTACTAGTCTCCCTGGATACTGGCTTTTTGAGTCACTAACAACTATCTGCTATACTTTCAGGCCATTCTCAACGCCTTCTTCCCGGTCACACTGTGCCTCCTTCCTGTCACAGGAATCAGTGGTCTCACAAAGAGAAGGCCTGGTTCCCCTTTAAGAGGCATAGAACAAAAGTCTCAATTCAGAGTGTAACCGAATATAACTCTGCTCCTTGCATAAAAGCAACGCAGAACAGTGGTTGGGAGCATGAGGTTTAGCTCATCTGGGAGAGTTCTGAATCCTAAGGTAGCTTCTTGCTATCAGAGACCTTTGGGTGAGCCACAAAATCTCTGGGCCTCTCTTTTCCTGTCTTTTCTTGTTGACAACATATCAATTCCAACACATGGAAACCCCAAGTATGAACTCTGGAAAAAAGGTCTTCATAGACAACAGCTAAAATGGACCATAGAAAATAAACAGAGTGGGCAAATGGTTGGACCAAACACAGCAGGTTTTTCTGAGGCCACAGAATCTACCAAGATCAGGGCTGCTACTCATAGTTCTGCAAGTAGTACGTTACACAATTTCTGGTTGTTGTTGTGTGCCGTCGAGTTGGAATTAACTCACAGCTGATCCTCCAGTGAGTTTTCAGTTGGAGAGTACTGAACATATCATGGACCTCTAAGAAAACAAGTCCATCCTAGAAAGGGTGAAATCAGGATGTTCCCTTTTTTTTTTTAGGTTAAGTTTGTTTATAATTTCATTTTATATTTACAGCAATACACCTTTTTGGTTCAATAGTCACACATAATATAGTAAACGCAAAAGAAGAAGCAGTTCCTTTTACCCATCTATAGGATGCTCCTTTGAAGGTAAGGATTTTTAAAGATTTTTTTTTTAATTATTATTTTGTGTATGTGTACCGTCAAATCGGATCTGACAGGTACAGGAGGAGATTGTCCCTCCTTTCCCGGCAGAGCATCTGGTGGATTTGAACCGTCTGCCTCTGCGATTGCAATGCAGCTTCTTGCCACTAGGCCACCAGAACTCCCTTGAAGGTAAGGATTTTGAAACTCAGTCTCACATACTTTGGTTATGTAGCCAGGAAGGGCCAGTCTTTGGAGAAGGACATCATGCTCGGAAGGGTGGAGGGACAGTGGAGAAGAGGAAGACCCCATGTGAAATGGATTGGCACAATAACTGGGGTAATGAGGGTAGGTGTGTCAGAGACGGTGAGACTGGCTCAGGATAAAGCAGGGTTCAGAGCTGCTGTGTACAGGGTCACTATGCGTCACAAGCAACTCGACAGCACGTAACAACAAAAACAAAGCGGAAGGAAGGAGACCTTCCATCCTTGTCCCCACACAGCAGCTGCTGGATTTGAACCATGGGCCTTTTGTGTCATTTTTCCAGTCCTCATAGATTTGTATAGTCATTACAACAAATATCCAACAGATGGCAGTAAAGTATTTTGAAGAACTCCTTGCCTAGTGAGAATCAACTCACAGCTGACCCTCCCTGGTGTTTCATAGGCTTTAATTTGTGTGTGAGATTGTCTTTCTCTGGCAGAACCACTAGTGGATTCCAAGCACCAGAGACATGAGTCTTTGAGTCAGCAATGCAGCTCCCCACAGTCTATACCACCAGTGAAAGAAGGGGCCTCTTTTTCTAATCACAAATCAAAGTCCAAAATCAATGTCAATTGTGACACACAAGCCCTCCATTGATTTCCATGGCTATAAATCTTTAAATAAGGAGGCTGCCCATCTTTTGAGCTGCTTTGATCACAAGCGGGTAAATGATTAATTCTTTGATTCAGTAATGTGTAGCACTCAGAAGATGAATATATCAATTGTTGTTGTTGCTGTTAGGTGCCACTGAGTTGAGTACAACTCATAGCAACCCCATGAACAAAAGATCTAAACCCAGTCCTGTTCTGTGCCATCCTCACACTTCCTGACACACACTAGCCCAGTGCAGTAGTCACTGTGTCAATCCTGCTGGTTGAGGGTCTTCCTCTCCTTTGCCAATTCTTCACCTTTCTCAGCATCATGTCCCTTTCTAAGGAATAGCACCTCCTAGCAATATGTCCAAAGGATATGAGGCAAAGCCTCATCATTCTTGCCTTCAAAGAACACTTCAGCTGCACCCTCTCCAAGAAATATCTGTTCATTCTCTTGGCCATCCATAGGACGTTCAATGTTCTCCAACACCACAGCTCAAAGGCATCAATTATTTTTCTGCCATCCTTATTCATTGTCCAGTTCTCAGATGCATAGCTAGTAACTGGAAAGATTATGGCCTGAATCAGACGCACCTTAGTGCTCACACTTCCCTCCAAGCATATATACCTGCTTGGAAAAGCGTGTTTACTCTCCTCTCCTCTGAAGGATGCTGAATCTGTAAACTGACAAGAGAAAAGTCTGCTTCCCAGCTCTTGCCGGGTTGTAGGTGAGGCTTTCTTAGTTCCTTGGCAGGGCGGTCATGGTTTCCAGGTTTAACACTGTCTCTCTTAAGAGGGAAACTTGTTATTTTTCACCACTTGCCTTGAGAGCACTAACAATGATTCTTAACACTGAAGATGAATAAAAACCATGAGCGGATGAAAATTAACAGTCTGCCAAAAAAGGATTTAGACACAGAGGAGAAAAGACCACCCCAAGGACCCCAGATCCCCGGAGAGCAAAGAAAGAAATGGCTCCAGCTGAAGGGAAATGGACTGAGCAGGACTGTTTAGGGTACGGGATACACAAAGAGGCGGGTCACTCTACTGAGCTAAAGTTAATGAAGTTCAACTCATGAAAGAAGAAAAAAAAATAATCATACAGTAACCCAGAGAAAATTCACTATAAAGAATTATCTGCAACAATGAAAGAATTTTTTTTCAAAGACAAAAGCAAACTAGAGGGGTGGGTAAGGAGGAAAATGTGCAAAACATGAATGAATAGAAATCAAAGTTCTCTATAAACATTCATTAAAATCTCAATTAAATTAATTTTTTTTAAATAAAAACCAAAAAACACAAGAAGCTGCACTGCAATCCCAGAGGCACGCAATTCAATTCAAATCCACCAGATGCAGTGCTGAAAAAGGAGGGGCAATCTCCTCCTGTACTAGTCAGATCCGATTTAATGGTACACAAACAAAAAATAATAAATTTAAGAGAAAAAAAATTAACAATGACACTGGAGTAAGAGAATTCTGAGGAATACAGGAGTAGCAGGCATGAGAAGAGGTCTCTATCCCAGTGCCCAAGACCCAAGAGTGAGCCTCCCTGTTCCTTCCCCCATCCAAGTATTACAAACTTGACCCAATTAGAAATGGCATGGTCATGCCTCACCGGATGGTGAGAAGTCACTGAGGTGCCTCTCTGTTGGGACCTGCTATAAATCAGTCATCTAGAGGGTCAGAGAAAGCGTCATCAGGGGCTCCTAAATCTGGGACCTGTAAACCAAACAGAAGCCAAATAAAACCCTCCAAAACACCGCAGAAATCCAGGGTCGAGGAACGCTTCTCTAATGCACGAGTCAAACGTGAGACAAAGTGCATGCTAAGAAAATCTTGCTGCTGCAGAAGTTGAGAACTGGGGTGTGGAGAGGGAGTGGAGTGAGAATGTGTTTTCAGGAGCCTGAGGCTAGAAAGAGTCATGGGGGGACCAGGGCTGGTGGGCAAGTTTGCAGAGGGAATTGGGATTTCAGAATTCTTATTGGTAGGACAGTAAGGTATTTACTGTCTGCATAGAGTGTGTGGCAAGAACTTGACACTGCAGGCCTGCAGGGGGTACATAACAACACTGGCTGTCCCAATATGCACATGCATGAATGACAAAACCACAGAGAAGAAACAAAAACAAGTCCAGCCCCACCAGCCAAACTGCAGCAGCACCAGACCCTTCTTCCGCCATACCCCTAACACCGTCTACTGACAACACTTGGCATCATGCTCACTGACATTCAGCTCATTGCTGTGGCGTAGGTACTAAAGGCTGACTTTGTAGCTTAGAGTCAATGAATCTGTAACTGAAGCAGCCCAACCCTTTGGACATTCAGCTTCTGTATGCACCCTTCTATATACATTTGAACTCTAGGAAAAGAACAAAGAAACTTTGATTCAAAGTATATGTTACATTCATCAATAGAGAAGCCTATTATTTCAGGATCTTTTCTCCCCAGTGACACAGTAACTCTCTTCCATTCCACCTTTTTCCAAGACATACCTGTTTGTTCTTTTGGCAATCCATGGGGATAGTCAGTCCTCTCCCCCAACATCACCAATCAAAGGCATCGATTCTTCTGTGATCCTAATTGTTGTTCAGCTCTCAGATGTGATAGAAAAGACCATGGCCTGCATCAGGCACACCTTAGTCTTTAAATTTGCATCACTGCTCCTTAATATTTTGGAGAGGTCCTTGACAGCAGACTTTCCTAATGTATACATCTTTTGATTTCTTGACTGCTGGTACCAAAGATGTTGACTGTGCATACACGTTAAATGAAGTAGTTGACAATTTCAATCTTTTCTCCATCTGTCATGATGTTGCCTATTGGCTCAATTCGCTTTCCCAAGAGAAGCAATATTACCAAGTAGTTTGTTACCTTGGTTGGAAGGTGCCTCCCCATCAGTCAGAGGGCCAACATGGAGACTCTGCTACTGTGTCAGTTACCAAATTACTGCCTGTGGGATCCAAACCCTCCCCTTAATACTACTTCACCTTAGATAAAAGGGCTGGAAGCTTAAAGTTCTTCTTGCAGTAAGCTGAAGGTTTGTCAGTAGAGGGCACTAGTGGGTCACTGCAAGAGGAAAAGGGACACGTGGGGGGTGGTTTCTGCCAGGTTTGAATTGATTCTTGCTCCACAGGTTTTTACCAAGGCTGCATATCTAGAGGGATCATCCAGTAATACCCAGTCCCAGATGCACACTCAGGCAAATCACCTGATGAGTGAGCCCACAGACTCCAGCGAGGAGGGCAGCTCGCATGTGGGTGCCGGACCCCGGGAGGCAGACAACATCCGCGAGTAGACTCAGGCAGAGAGAAAGGTTTCCCCAGCTGCTTTCTTCACCACTGTCTTCCTGATGGTTACACTTTGCCTAGCACTTAACTTCTACAGCGATATGACTTCTTACAACGCTTTATTCCTCTATTTAACAAAACCTTCCCCAGCACTGGCCTCCTGCAGGTCCGTTCTTACAGCTCCTGGTTCCGGCTGCGCCTAGTGACCAGCTCTCCCGGAGCTTCGGATCAGTGTTTCAGCAGGTCAGCTGGTGAAGCACCTGTGACCCATCTCCGATCCAGTGAGTCACGGCCATGCCCTCTCTCCTGTGAGGTCTGCGTCACCACCCAGCTGGTGGAGGGCTCTTGGGAGCTCAATTTCAGCTCCTGGGATTGGGTATTCTTTAGAATTCTCTGTCATTTTCATTAGCTCTTTCCATTATCCCAACCCCTTATTAACAGTTCTTTATATTACTAAACGTGTCCATTGTGTGGTTTCTTCTGACTTGACTTTGCATAATACAGTTACCGGTACTTGGAGCGGTCCCAGGAGAAAAACACTCACGATAGACGGGTGAACTGACGTGGTCCCTCCCTTGGGTCTGAGCACATTGCTGAACTCTCTGCTAATGGGAAATGGGATGCTGCTTGGGAGAAAGATGGTCAATCTCCTTTCATTTACAGGCTTGGCAATCCACAGGCTGTGAGTAATTTCTAACTCAAGAGCAACGAGAGGGAAGGAGTAATCCAGGGCACCCAATGACATCACAGCTAAGCAAAGCTGTGCTGGGTACATCACCTTCGGCTGATCGTGGTGGAGGTGTGTGTCTTACAGTGGGAACCACCTCGTAGCTGACTCATCTCCGGGTTTTCAGAGGCTGTAAATCACAAGCGAGGAGACCACCAAGCTTTTATCCCTGGGAGCAGTTGGTGGATTTTACACACTTTGCAACTGTCTTTTAAATCTACATCTGAAGAGTTAAACATGGAACAACTACATATATTTATCTATTTCCTTTACTGATGTTCCTTATTTTATTTGTGTGAATTTGAGTTACTGTCTACTTTCATTTTAGCCTGAAGAATTCCTTTTACATTTCCAATAGGGCACATTTGTTGTTGTCCTTACCACTGGGCCAATGGACACATCATGACTGATGGAGAAAGGACTGAAACTGTCAATTTCATCTTACTTGAATCTGGAATCAACACCTTTGGTATCAGCACTCAGGAGATAAGGAAACAGACATTGCTTTGGGCAAGACCATTGTCAGGGACCTCTCCAAAATGAGCAATGATGTCATTTTGGAGATTAAGGTGTGTCTGATTCAGACATTGTCTGTTCAATCACTTGCTAAGCATCGGAGAGGTGGACAATGAATAGGAAGACAGAAGAATTAATGCCTTTGGGTGGTTGTGTTGGAGAAGAGTACTGAGTATCTAAGGACTGCCAAACGTACAAACAGGTATATCTTGGGGAAAGTGCAGCCAGAGTTCTCCTTAGAGGCAAAGATGGCAAAGCTTTGTCTCGCATACTTTGGGCATGTTGTTAAGATATGCTAATCCTTGGAAAAGGATGTCATGCTTGGGAAGGTGAATGGTCAGCAAAAGAGAGGAAAACCCCCAGCAAGATGGATAGACATGGTAACTGCAGTAATGGGCTCAAGTCTTTCTTTCCAATCTTCAGACTGAATCATTTTAACTGACATGTCTTCATCTTGCCAATTTTTTCTCTTATCAGTTCAAATTGGCTATTGAGCTCCTCTAGCAAATTTTGCACACATTTCAACAAACACAGTCCTAGACATGCTCACCAAGCTATGCCGGGAAATTTGGAAGACAGCTACTCAGCCAACCAATTAGAAAAGATCCATATTTGTTCTCATTCCCCGAAACTGTGATCTAACAGACTGTAGAAATTACTGAACAATATCATTAATATCATATGCATGTAAAATCTTGCTGAAAATTACTGTTAAATGGTTAGAACAGAAAACAGTCAGAAATCCAGGTTGGATTTGGAAGAAGGTACGGAATGAGAGATATCATTGCTGCTGTCAGATGGATTCTGGCTGAAAGCAGAAAATACCAGAAGAATGTTTATTTCTCTTTTAGTGACTATGCAAAGACATTTGACTGTGTGGACCATAATAAATTATGGCTGATGCTGAGAATGGGAATCCCAGAACATTTAATTGTGCTCTTGTGAAACCTATATCTAGACATAGTTGTAGAAACAAAACAAGGGAACGCTGCATGGTTTAAAATCAAGAGAGGTGTGCATCAGGTGTTCTTTTTTTTAACCAATCATTCTGTATGTAGGAAAAAATCATTTGTGAAACAGGACTCTATGGAAAAAAATGTGACATCAAGAATAGAGGAAGACTCATCAACAACCTGTATTATGCAGATAACACAACCTATAAATTGAAAGTGAGGACTTGAAATGCTTGCTACAGAGAATCAAAGACTACAGCCTTCAATATTGGTTACATCTCAACATCAAGAAAACAAGAATCCTGATCACCAACTCAAAAGCAACATCATGATAGATGGAAAAGAGGTAAAAATTGTCCATCATGTCATGTTGCTTGGATCCACAATCAACACCCTTGACACCAGCAGGCAGGAAATCAATGTATTATACTGAGGAAAGTCTCTGCTAGGAACCGCTTCAAAGGGCTGGAAAACAATGAAGCCAATTTGAAGACAAAGATGCACCTGACCAAAGCCTTAATCTTTTCAGGTACTTTTTATACAGCTGAAGTTGGACAAGGAATAGGATGACAGAAAAATTGATGCCTTTGAGTTTGTGGGGTTGGAGAAGAATGCTGACTATCTCATGGACTACCAAGAAAACAAATATATCCTGGAAAAGGTTCAGCTAAGGTGCTCTTTGGAGGCAAGGATAAACAAGACTTGATCTTTGGAGATGTTGTTAGGAAGGGCCAGTCCTGGAGAAGGACATCATAGTCAAAAGGTGGAGGGTCGGCAAAGGAAAGGAAGGCCCTCAAGAAGATGGATCTACATAGTGACTGTAATAGTGGGCTGGAATACATCACAGATGGTGAGGACGGCACAGGATAGGGCAGGGTTCAGATCCATTGTTCACAGGGTCACTGGGAGTCATAGTTGGCTCAACGGCACTTAATAATAAATGAGTTTGCCAAGTTGCACTGTTAACCCAAAAGCATGAGGTTCAAATCAACAGGTCAGTTCTATTACACAGGTCAGTTCAAAGTGGGTCTTTGAAGAGGAACAGGTGGAAAAGATTAAGGTCCCTATGAACACAGCCATTATTCATTCTTTATTACATGATGATACTACTTCCTTGGAATGCTACCATTCATTACTGTTTGGAACAACACTAGTTGCCAGATAATGAAAGAAATAATACAATCCATCAGACATACCGGAAGAAAGAAACCATGTTAATTAGAAGGACAGATCCAAGAGACATAATATGCAAAGAACAGGATTCCCAAAATTGAAAGAAAGGGAATAGATAGAGAGGGAAATTGGAGTCTGCATAGGATAAGAACTGACTGAGAATACTAAAGATAAGATTTGTTGTGTTGTGTGCTGTTTAGGGCAAAAACTATTTCCCTTCTCTAAACCTCAGTCTTATCTGTAAAATCAAACTGACTCATGGCTACCCCTCCTTCTAGAGGCTGTAAACTGCATGGGAGGAGATTGTCCATGTTTCTCCGTTGGAGCAGCTTGTGGATCAGAAACACCTGCCCTTGGGTTGGCAGGGCAGCCAGCTCCTTACCTACTAGGCCACCAGAGCTCCTTGATGAAATTTCTGAACAAAAAAATATAGAAAAAAAAAAATTTACAAGCAGCCAGAGTTGAAACCAACCCACAGCTGACTCTCCAGCAGGTTTTCAGAGGCAGTTAACTGCATGGGAGGAGATTGCCCATCCTTCTCCAGCAGAGCAGCTGGTGGCCTCGAACACGAAGCTGATGGCCTCCGGGATTGTAGCACAGCTTCTTGCAACTAGGCCACCAGAGCTCCCTGTATGTCAGAGTAAAATGGTGCTTCATAATAGGATTTTCAAAGGCTGAGTTTATTAGAATTAGATTGCTGGGCCTGTCCTCCAAGGTACCTAACATGGACTTAAACTTCCAACCTTTCAGTTAGGAGGTGAGTTTGTTAACCATTTGCACCACTTAGGGAGTTAGAAAGGAACAATAATCAGGCTAGTTGAAGATCACTCATCTGTAGTACTGTAACACAGGAGACAAAATGAAATGTCTAAGAAAAAATGGGTTCTAAAACAGACCACTAACAGCCAAGAAATAAAATCCAAGATGCAAAACTAGCAGTCATTTACTAATTAGAGTAAATGAAAGGCACCTGTTGACATTCAAGATTCAGTGTACATTCACTTACATGCCCTGAGGTAAGTGCTCAGGAAAGCTGTCCTAAACAGTCTTGGAAGCTCAAGATAAGAGAGAACAGGTGAGCAATGAATCTTGCAATGTGTTTAGTGCAGTATGTAAATGGTAGACTATGGAATGGGAATTGTGCTGTTAAAGAAGGATTCTTTGGTAGAAGTGATTAACTTTAATGAAGAACTTAATAAGGTTGTTTTGTTGGTTTTTCTTTATCATCGAGTTGGAAAGGACTCTCCAGAGGTCTTTCAGAAGCAGTAATCACACAGGCCCATCTTTCTCCTGTGGAACAGCTGGTGGAATCAAACCATTTGCTTTTGGGTTGGCAGTGCAACTCCTTAAAACGAAGCTAGCAGAGCTCATTAGTTCTGACTCGATGGTACATAACAACAGAAGAAGAAATTATAAACTATTTATTAAAATACCAGGAATAAGGGAAATGCATCTACTGGTATCGTCTTTGGGGTTGGGGAGGAGAGGAAGACATGGTGGAGTGAGCAAATGAACATTCTGGTGAATGAGATTGTTCCCATAATCCATGTTAATATAACAATTTAAGAATATGATTTTTAAGGAAAAGAAGATAAATACTGACAAAGGAAAGATGATGAGTAGAAATCACCAAACCAAAAAAAGTTGGGTTGTTTGTTGTTGTTTTTTTTAAAAAAAGAGGCAAACAGAAAAAAGCTAGTATAAAAAATGTTAAATAGAATGTATATGAAAAAAAAAATAGAATGTATATGATTGTATGAATCATAATGTAAAAGGTTGTAAAAAACAATACATGTTTAAAAAATATTAAAAAAAAGAATAAACTTTAAAAAAACACAACAATACATATGAAGAAAAACATACTGTAAAGGAATGATATGAAAATAAAAAAGGCAAACATGAAAACATTAACAAAAAATAAGAATATAAAATGAAGTGGGAGAGAAAAGTGTATTGATTACCACAATAAATACAAATAGGATGAAAGAATTTATGAGATGGAGGAGTTATATGCAGTTCACGAGAAATAAAACAAAGTGACAAAAAGATCTAAAATAGATGGGAAAAAAGTACCAGACAAATATAAACAAAAAGTGTAATGGCAGAGTGAAGAAGAAACAGCTAAGATTCTCAGTGTTTAATTCTTAGCTTAGGTGGTGATTATACAGGTATTTTGATTTACGTTTATGCATAAAGATAATTCCATATCCTTACATAAATATGCTGAGCAGATAATGACTCTCCAAAAATAATCCATATCCTAATTTCAATCTGTATGCAAAACAGATCATCCAGGACGCTGGGCTGTATGAGGAGGAACGTGGCATGATTGGTGGAAGATTCATCGTTATGCAGATGACACAACCCTGCTTGCTGAAACTGAGGACCTGAAGTGCTTGCTACAGAAGGTCAAGGACTGCAGCCTTCAATATGGATTGAAACTCAACATCAAGAAAACAAAGATTCTCACCACTGGGCCAAATGGCAGCATCATTATGGATGGTGAAGAGATTGAGATTGTTAACAGTTTTCTTTTGTCTGGTTCCACAATCAACACTCTTGGCACCAGCAGCCAAGAAATCAAGAGGCAAATTGCATTGGGCAAGTCAGCTGTCAGGGACCTTTCCAGAGTAATGAAGAGCAACGATGTCAGGCTGGAGACTAAGGTGCACCTGATCCAGGCCATAGTCTTCATAGTTGCATGCTATGTGTCAGAGAGCTGGATAGTGACTAGGGATGATAGAAAGAGAACTGATGCCTTTGAGCTGTGGTGCTGGAGAAGAGTGTTGACTATACCATTGACTGCTAGAAGAACAAACAGGTTTGTCCCAGAGAGGGTGAAACCAGGCTGCTTCTTGGAAGCAAGGATTCTGAAGCTTTGACTGACATACTTTGGGCATGCTGCAAGGAGGGACCAGTCCTTGGAGAGTTTGGGAGAGTGGAGGGACAACATAGGAGAGGAAGAGCCTCGATGAGATGGACCGATTAAGTGATTGGGGCAATGGGAGTGGGTGTGTCAGAGACAGTGAGATTGCACAGGATAGAGCAGGTTCAGGGCTCTTGTACATAGGGTCGCTATGAGTCACAAGCAACTCAACGGCACATAACAATAATCTGTGGAACCTAAGAGGAAGTTACTTTTAGTTGGTTCAACAGATTTTGCAGGTGTAAGAAAATTAACCACCTTGAAGAGGGAAATGATCCCTGGATTATCTCAGTGATCCCAGTGTAATACCAAAACGTGCTGCTATCAAGCTAGAACTGACTCCTAGCGGACCTTCCACTGGGTGGTTTCCAAGGCTGGAAATCACTAGAGAGGAAACTGTCCATCTTTCTTCTCTGGAGCTGCTGATAAGATTCATACTGTCAGAGAGATGCTCTTTGGGTTAGCAGTGCAATGGAAATTATCTGGTAGCCTAAGGACTAGGCCACCACAGTTGACCACGTAATCACACATGTCCTTAACACTGGAGAATCTTTCCCAGCTGGGAAGGGAGGGGGATGTGACTATAAAGGAATGGTCAGAGAAATGCAGCATTGCTGGCTTTGACGATGAAGGAAGGGGGTATGAGCCAAGGAATACAGCCTCTGGAAGCTATGGAAGACAAAGGACGATTTTCCCAGGCTGTTGTTGTGCAGTGTCATTGAGTGACTCATAGCAACCCTATGAACTACAGCTCTGAAACCTAACCCCGCCCTTAACCTTAGCCCCTCTGATATGCTAGAGCCCACTGTTAGAGTCATTGTGCTAATCTATCTTCTTGAGGATCTTTTCTTCTTTGGCTGAACCTCCACCTTTCCAAACAACGTCTTTTCCAATGTCTGGCCTCTCTGGACAACATGCTTAAAGCATGTGAGATGAAGTTTCACCATCTTTGCCGCTAATGAGCACTGCGGCTGCACTTCCTCCCAGAGAGCCTTGTTTGTTCTTTGTCAGTCACAGGGTATTAAACACTCTTCTCCAACATAACTCAAAGGTGTCTCTTAATTCTGTCAAACTCATTCACTGTCAGATGCACCGGAGGCAACTGGGAAGACCATGGCAAGCCTCAGGCACACCTTAGTCTTTAAACTGACAGGACTATAGGCTAGATGGCCACTAAGGGTCTCACTGAACTAAAAGGGTTGGCAAGGCTGTTTCTTTTGGATTTTCCCTAAGAATTTAAAAAAAATAATTAGCCTTGCAAACACTTTGAGCTAACTGAGCTCACTTTAGCTCCCTGAGACAAATCTATGGTGAACATCTGGCCTATAGACCTGTCGCATGCTTAATAAGCTTGCTTTGTTAAAAGACACTAAATCCATGGTAACTTGTTGCAGCAATAGAAAACTAGCACAACCACAACATTTAAAATTTTTATCTTCTTTTTATGAACCCCGCTTCACCTCGTCTCTGTTCTCAGATTCTACTTATTTTTTTTCCCCACATCAGACAGGTAATGTACCAATGTCATAACAAGGTTTAAGGCTGGTACATGTAGAAAAGCATGAACATCCAATCAGGCTCATGAACCAGAAAAGGATCTCTACTTCTTACTTTTTAAACCACTAGTTCCTTAATATTTTCCTCTATAAATATCAACTTTTTTTAACAGAAATTCATTTATTCAAAAAGGAAACTTGAAATCAGCACCATAAACTAGACATGGTTATCACTTACCTTACAACGAAAGAAATACAACAAAATCAAAGCAGTACTATTCCGTTCTACCTGTCTATGGCTATAAGTCAAAGTTCTGTCCTCAAGGCCAAGACTTTCTTTTAAAAAGATTATCTCGGGGAGCTCTGGTAGCCTAGTGGCAAGGAGCTGCAACTACAATCCCAGAGGCTCACAGTTCGAATCCACCAGATGCTCTGCCGGGAAAGGAGGGACAATCTCCTCCTGTACCAGTCAGATCTGATTTGATGGTACACACACACACACATTATCTCAGTCATAAAAATCCACATATGGTCTTATATGAAATGTACAGAGTGGTCCAATCTTCAGAGGCAGAAAATAGATAGTTGTTGTTTATCATCAGGTTGGAGCCGACTCATAGTTGACCCTCTGGTACTTTTTCAGAGGCAGTAAATCGAATCGGAGGAGATTGCTCATCCTTCTCCCATGTTGCAGCTGGTGGCCTCGAACTGCATGCCTTTAGGAATGCAGAGTGCAGCTTCTTGCCGCTAGGCCATCAGAGCTCCCTAGAAAATAGATTGGTGGTTGCTAATTAAAAGGGAGGTGCCCTGATGAGGTGTCCACAGGGAGTCGAGGTGCTAACCCAAGGGTGGAGCTGCTGACGGTTTGAATTCACCAGCTGCTCTTTGGAGGAAAAGACTATCTCCGTGGTAGAGGGTCAGCTATGAATAAGGTGGAACTCAATGACAACAGTGAGATGAGAAGAGCTAAAAGGTTGACTGGGCTGATAACCAAAAGGTTGCTGGTTCAAACCCAGCAGCTGCTCCTCATAAACCGTGGCAGTCGATTTCCATAAAGATTCACAGCCTTGGAAACATTATGGGGCAGTTCTACCTTGTCCTGTTGGGTCAACAGAAGTCAGAATCTACCTGGCAGGAAATGAGAACAGTTAACTGGTACAGTCTCTACTGGGGGTGATAAAAATGTTCTAAAATGGATTATGG
Organism: Elephantulus edwardii; assembly: GCF_000299155.1. NCBI lineage: Eukaryota > Metazoa > Chordata > Mammalia > Macroscelidea > Macroscelididae > Elephantulus > Elephantulus edwardii. Next base: position 1,447,182 of record NW_006399936.1, on the reverse strand, counting down.
TGGTGGTTGCACAATTATGTAGCTACACTAAAAATCAATGACTTAAGACACTTTAGATGGGTGAGCTGTATATATAATATAGAAATTATATTTTTTTAAAAAGTAAGGAGGGCGAGCTCTGGTGGCCTAGTGGCAGGAAACTGCACTGCAATCCCAGAGGTGCGCGGTTCAAATCCACCAGATGCTCTGCTGAAGAAGGAGGAACAATCACCTCCTGTACCAGTCAGATCCAATTTGACGGTACACACATAAAAAGAATAAATAAATAAAAATTTTAAAAAATAAAAAAGGGATAAAAAAATAATAAAAAAATTAAAAAATTTTTAAAAAAGTAAAAAAAATAAAAAAGGGAGAAGAAAAAACAAACAAACCAGCAACAACAATTAAAAAAGAATGATTTTTTTAAAAAAAAAGAAATGATATTTCAATAAAACAAAATACATACGTGTGCGAAATCCAATTCTTTTCTCCTTAAGGTAATTAAAGAGGTTCAAAGATCCTTGAACCAGGACTATGACAACCAGGTCTATGACATCTCCTACCCTCTCATGTCCTAGTGGTATCATATCTCAGTCCTATGTAAAAGATTCAGTAGCAAGCACCCAGCAGTCCTGGTGGCAGTCAGGTGCTCTGGTAGAAAAGGCCACGGCAGGAACCCACCAGCCACCTCTAGCTCCATGAAGAGACTTGGCAACCTGCTTCTATGAAGATGCCACCCCACGGGGAAATTCTCCTATCATGTATAGTTGCTATGAGAATCCACTCAATGCCGCAAAATAGTAAGCACGCAATGCTAACTGAAAAAAAAAAATTCCCAGTCAAATGGAAGGTTATATCCCTTCCTGGGTAGCCAGCTGAATACTTCTATACTCGGGAGAATGTCTTTGAGCCTCAATTTTCCTATTATAAAATGAGGATGATAGCATCTGCTTCCCTGAATTCAGCAGAATCGAGTATGAACTGCTTCATACTGGACCCGTAGCGGGTTTTCAGAAGATTGTAGTAAAGATGAGAGGAAATAATGTGAAGGGACTGACACCTAGTAAGTACTTAAGAGTGTGTGTGTCCTGGGGAGCTCTGGTGGCCTAGTGGCAAGGAGCTGCAACTACAATCCCAGAGGCGCACAGTTCGAATCCACCAGATGCTCTGCCGGATTTGACGGTACACGCACATAAAAATAAGAGTGTGTGTCCTCCAGCTGGCTGTGACTCCCAGGAGCCCCACAGGGTTTTCCAGGAAGCGATCACTAGGTCTTTTCTCCAGCCTTGAATTCAAACTGCAAACCTTTCGGATTAGCAATTACCAGTGCTCCTAAATTCTTCATTGGGGCTGGAGCGATTATCTAAAATGGCCTTAGGATTTCCGGAGTAATATTTTAAGAACAGAAGACAGAAACCAAGAGCTAAGGCTTTGAATTATATCCCTGCCCTGCCTAGGCGAAGCTGGCGGGAAAGCCTACCTTTGTTGTTCCAAGGTAACTTTCTCTTTCGAGATGTTTCCTTGTCTGTGTGACAGGGATACAGTGGATCCCAAAGTGTAAGTGATTAGAAGAGGCTGGCAAGCCTCAGTTAGCCCCAGGATCCTCACACCCATTTTACAAGCCGAGAATCGCAGGCCCAGAAAGAGCGAAGGTTCTACACAAGATCAAAATAGGGAGGTCGGAACTCGGCACTCGAGCTGGGGCCGGGCCTGGCCTGGCCGATCTGGTATTCCCCCCGCAGCGCAGAAAAGAGGTTTACTGATGCTGCCCTACACGCACACAAACAAACGCCTGCGGGGTGCACATAAAACGAAATAGAGGTTCAGCTGTCAGCGGGCGGCCGGAGCGCCCAGAGTACCACTTCCGTTCCCAGTGGCGCGAAAGCTCCCGCGCCGGAAGTCCTCCCTCGGCCTCTCTAGGCTGTCAGAGCGCTCTCGGTGGCCTTAACCCTCCTGACCCGCGAGCCACGTTTCCCTCATGGTCTCCCGGGCAGTTCGGAACCTGGTTGCCCTCCTTTGTCTCCTTACTTAGATCCTCATAAGAGGCTGTGGGAAAACAGGCGCTGGTGGGTCCCATTCTACAGACGAGACAACGGAAAGTCCCCAGCAGCTGACCCAGAGGCCACACGCCCCATTCATGTTATTTCATGCCGCGTAACCACCTCTTGACTCCTTCACCAGTTCTGAAAAGAACTCCACAAAAATCTCGACTGGGGTTCTTTCCGATTACAGTAAAAATAATTTTTTTTTTACTGCACCCTCCTAATTTTTCTTCAGTGCATGCAATACAAATGATTTTTTTTTCTTAAAAAAATGAAAGTCTCAAATAGGAATTTTACAAAAAATGTTTACATACAACTACGAGGGAGCTTTCTGGGCAGTTGGTTCATGCTGTTCCTGGTAGGGCTCTAAAGCCAAGTGTGGCGCAAAGAAAAACTACTGGCTCCATTTTTCAGATGAGGCAACTGAAATCTAACAAAAGGGAAGTCACTTGCCCAACATGACTGACTGACTGACTGACTGTACATGTCAGTTGGAATCCCAAACACTTCATTTCTGTGCTGTATCTTTCCCGCCACAGCTGCCTCACAGCACTGACTGGCGGAACAAAAGAAGGGAGGACAGGAGAGAGGCCATTACTAATGAAAAATGAACAGGCAAATGTAACAGAAGTAAGTTACTGTGCTTTGCTCTTATGCCTGTCCTATAGAAGCATCTAGAATTAAAAAGCACAAACAGTGCTGCCTTCACCACTATGTGCAAGAAGACCAGCCAACCCATGTGAGGACTCTCTGAGAGTCGCCTATTCCGATTATAGATACCAGCACTGGGCAAGTAACTTCAGAATGGGATCTGGGCCCACTTGTAAGCCCGATCTGAATTAAAATGCCATTGATCTCCTGAACTCAGTGACATTTTAGGTCTCCAGGACAGAGAGGGTGGAATACTATAGGAAAAATATAACTAGAAAAGAATTAGAGTTTTGTCAGTGGAGAAAGGGGGACATGCTTGCTTTTGTTCCTTCATTTATTAATGAACACCTACTGTTGATCAGGCACTACAAGAAGTTCTAGGAAGACAAATAAATGAGAAGGATGTGACTTTGTTCTGTCAAGGAAGTGAAATATCAAACAAAAAGGGGGTGCTCAGTGACTTATCAAAGGATCTGATCACTGAATCTTCCTGGAGGAAGTGAGATCTAAGTCCAAGGCCTGGAAGAGAAGGAGGCCAGGAAAGGAGAAGGCGAGAGGGTTTCAAGCAGGAGCAGTAAAGGCTAAGGTAGAAACAGCCTGGCCAGCTTTAAGAACTGAAAGAGACGGGAGAAACTGCAAGGATATAGGGCAAGAGAGATGGGCAAGAAGCCAGTAGAGGCACTCTGGTGGCGTAATCCGTATGCAATTTTCAGCGGCTAACCCGAAAGGTACACCTCTCTGGCAGTTTAAATCCACTATGGCCTCCACAGAGAAAAGATGGGCCGTTTCCCCCTGGGTGATGCAATTTACAGCCTTAGAAACTCCATACAGGGTCAGCTATGAGTCAGCTCTGACTCAAGAGCAGTAAGCCTAAGTGAGCTGTCTGCTCTGGGGGCCCTGGTGTCGTAGTGCATAACATACTACACTGCTCGAAGGAAGAAAGACGGGTGGGTATTTTCCTCCGATAAAGATTTATAGTCTCAGAAAGCTGATGGAGTGAGTGTTGGCTATGACTCAGAACGGATTCAACACAGTGAGTTGGGTTTTTTGGGATTGTAGGTTTGGGGCTTTTGTGTTGTTTTTTTATTTTATTTTATCTGCTTGATGGGACAATTGAATGGGCAAAGGTAGACGTGAAAGAGCTTCATGAGGCCATAGTCCTTATAAATGGCTGGAATGAATGGAGTGAACAGAGTCTCCCTTGAACAGTAAGTGAGGAGGCTGCAGACAAAACCAGAGCCGGGAAGGCCTCACACGTCTCACTGAAAAGCTGGAGGAGAGGAGGGTGGTGGAGACTGAAAAGCACAAGCTAAAACCCCAAGGACAGTCCTTTGTTCCCTCTTGTGAGAAACACCCAGTCCCTCAGACCTTCAACTTTGCCTAGTATAGCTGGCTTGGATTTTTATATCATTTTCTTTTAAATGTTTACAACCTGTGGAACACCATGTAAGTCAGGCAAATCCTATCCAAAGGCCAGTGGCTTCCCAACTTTGCAGCCCATTAGCACACTTGATAGACCAGATGCACTTCACACCAGTGAAAATGTGGTGGGAGCCGTGCATCAGTGATTTCAATGTGCAGCAACATTTGGGAACCACTGCCAGAGGCTGAGTAAATCCTTCAGCTTACTACTCAACGCCATGGGGCGCTATGGGAGGTGTTAGGGCCAGAGAGGAGCCCACTGTGGAGCTTAAGGAAGTGTGTGGTCTGAGGTGGGAAGGAGTCCAAGCCTCAGGTGCTGCAGAAGGATCCTACTAGAGTAAACAGCCATTCCAGGTTTGAAGAGTTCCTCAGGACAAGGAAATAAAAGTCAGGAACATCTCAGGTTAGTCTGAGATCCTTCTCCAATCTGACCGAATGATGGGTTTTGTCTTCAAGATACCTGGGGAGCTAAGCCATAGAATTCTCCATTCTACAGTTGCTGGAAAAAGGCTGGTCGCCTCCATTGGCTGCATCACGCAAACATTTTTTTGCCTTGGCAAACTTGTGCAAGAAACTAGAGAAGAGCTTGAACCCACTACTCTCCATGCAGCAGAATGACTCTGCTTAAAACCAACTCTTACCAAATACAACTCCATAAAAAAGGAATAAAATACTGATACAAGCAACATAGGCGAATCTCAAACACATTAGGTTGAGCAAAAGAAGACACAAAGGAGTCATACTGTGTAATTCCATGTATGTGAAATTTGAGGACAGGCTAAGCTAAACTGTGACTTAGAGAAAAGCTGAGCAGTAGCTGGGGAAAGTATTGGCCAGGAGGGGACAGTGGCATTCAGTCCAGCTTGGTACCTTGACAGGGGCTTGTATCACGTAGATACACATGTTTGTTAACACCTCACTGAATTATACAGTCAACATCTGTATACTTTTACTATGTGGTATTTTTATCTCAAGGGAAGAAAAAGAACTATAAACAAATATAGGATGCTAGCTAAGGATGCACGTGCTGAAGTCTGCCACCTAAAAAATAAATAAATAAGATGAATTTGAAAGGTGGATGAATGGATATGAATATTGACAGAGCTGTATCCCCAGGATCAGCACAGAAGCATACAACAAACATCAGTATGAGCAGTATTGATATATATGTGATGAGAATAAATATGTATCAGAGGACTGTTTCCCTGTCCTCATGGAGCTCACAGGAAACAGACACAGACCACAAATGCAAGAGTGATCCCTGAGATCACAGGGAAGGGAGAGGGAGAAAGAAAAAAAAAAAAAGGACGGCAGAGTAGCCCCCCCCACGGGGAATCTGAGATTTCAAAGACAAGGAGGCATCTGACAAATGATATGGGGACAAGAGGGGCACTCTTGGCTAAGCAAACAGCATGAAGAAAGCCCTAGAAGTATGAATCAGCAGAGTGTTGGCAGTTCAAATAACAGCTGTGCAGAGGTTGAGTAGAAGCGGGAAAAATATGACCTCCATCGTGCAGGCACTGAAGGCTTGAATATCTTAACCAGGAGCAGTGAACTAAACAGATTTGGAGTCTGGAGAGATTACTTAGCTTCCAGGTAGAGAACAGACTGAAGATGGGCAACATCCTCATCACAAGCAGGCTGTTAGGACAGTTCTGTTGGCACCAGATGAAGCAGCAAGCCACTAGAGAACAGGGCAGGCTAGACAGCGAGGTAAGAGACACTCAACAGGATGTGGTGGCTTATGAGAACTGGTTGGACAAAGTGGAAAGAACTGATTCTGACCCCTTAGTGTTCCCATCCTGACTAACTCCTGAGATTGACTGTGATGCCATTTAGGAGTATAAAGCGTTGGGGGGCAGGGGAGAGGAGAGGAGGCTGAAGCTCTGGGGGGATATCCTGGTAGAGATGCCAAGCAGGCATTTGGGTCTTTAGGTCTGGAGACTGGAAGCAGAACATGGAGACAGGGTGGGGAACAATCAACTCAGAAGACTGATGTGACCCAGTAAGAGGAGTGTCCTCAAGTAAAAAGAGCTGAGCCAGGACAAAAAGCAGTTCAGGGATCAGGAGGAGAATGACCAAGAATGGCTGGGGCATGGAAAAAGGAAGGATGTGGGAGCTCTGCAGGCCAAAATCCAAGAGCTTGGGAGTAGAGAAATTCCTTAGCAGTGCGGACACTAGCGGATAGCAAGCATGGCAGGCAGATAAACCCAGCGTGCAGTTGTAGAAGGCTTTTATCCTGGCTTTTAACCAGGATACATAATGAGAATAGAGGCAGGCCTGGGCTCACAGCAGACATCTGGAGCCAGTGGCCAAAAGACGGACTGGGTAAGAGTCAACCTCAGCTGCACAGAAATGGACATGTCTGCATGGCCGTGATCTCCCTTCCTGCCTCACTGATTCATGGATCTCTGGCCTTTATCTCAGTACCCTGTATCTTAGAGCCTATAAAATAGGATAACAAGAAAAACATTTATTAAGCATTTACCATGTGCTAAACTAGGGCTCATTTAAACCTCAAAATAGTTTCACCTGGCTGGTTCAACTATCATTTCTATTTTTCAGAAGAGAAAGCTAAGGCACAGCGAGGTTAGATCACTGGCATAAAGGCACACACACAGCAAAAGAATGGAGATGTTAAGATTCAAACCCCAAATCTAAATTCTGAACCTTACCCCTGTACCATTAACCCACACAGGACACTTTCAGAGGGCTGACATTACGTCTTGGGAAAGTTGAACAATAATGAGATAATCTACATTGTGCAGGAATTGGCTGTGAAAACGCATGTGGAAAAAATGCACATGGTAGGTTAAATTATGATCCTCTAAAGACCACTTTGGAAGGAGGAGTGGCATCCACTTCTAGAATAGCTTGCCTCCGGAAACCCTATGAACCTGGAGAGAGGATGAAAGGTACCCAAGCTTGGAGGACTCTCCTTCATAGGGTCACTATGAGTCGCCTGTGACTCGATGGCACTTAACAACAACAACAAAGACCACTACATCCTAAATCCCTGGAATCTATGAATATCAGATGAGACCAGACATATCAAGTGGGACTTTGTGATTAAGGATACTGAGATAAGGAAATTAGCCTTAATTAGCCAGGTGGGCCCAATATAATCAATCACAAGGTGCTTATAAAGAGAGCAAGAGGGTAGAAGAAAGAGAAGGCAGTAATAATAATAAAGACAGAGAGATAGAGACACACACAAATCAATGATTGCAAAACCACCTACCAAATGATGACATGAAGGAAGGGAAGCACAGGGGTTGTGGGGGCCCTGGAAAGGAGAAAGTGACTTGAGCCTGGAGTCAGGGAAGACTTCCTGGCAAAAGCAGCAATTAAACTGAAGACTGGTATAATTCAGTCAAAAGTATGATGCTGGGGTGCAAGGTGGAGGAACAGCTGGGCACAGACAGGCATAGTGCCATTGGCTCTCCAAGAACAGGGACTGGGCTTTCACATCAGTCTCTATGCTGTGTAGGCAAGATGACATCAACAAGAGAGTTGAGTGTTTCCAGGCTCAAAAGTCCTTGGTTCTGCCATCCTGGCCTCTATGTTCTCATGCGTGAAATGGGAATCACAGGCCTAGCTTGTGCCCTCAGCTGTGTCCAGGGGAAAGCTGAGAAGAGAGGTCCTGGGATCCCCAGGGAAGGCGCACTGAAGGTCAGAGGTCAACAGTAAAGGGGAACAGAGCAAGGCTGGGAGAGCACTGGGGAGGACAGTCCTGGCTCAGGCCCCTACTCTGCATCTGACGCATAGTGTGACTACAAGAAGGTCCTCTCAGAATCTCAGTGACCCCATCTGAGAAATGGAGCATGGGACAAAACTGTCACCAAAGACCCTCCCCAGCCCTTTTGGGGAAACAACATGACACAAAATTATAAAAGGGTCTTTATTTGTAAAAAGTCAAAGGGGCCCCTGCAGTGGCAGGATAGGCAGGCAGGCTTCTCAGGGGTCAGGGGCATTTGGGCAGATGCGCTTGAGTGGGGGGGCGCCCTCCGAGTCCTCTGTGTCACCCTGGGCTGCCTCGGGGCCAGGTGGCACTGGCTCAAAGACGGGGTAAGCTTCAGGGGCCTGGAGAGGAAGGGTGGACAGGCATGAGCTCCACCCGAACCCAGGAGTCCAGCCTCCTAGCCTCTGCCTTCTCCAAAGCCTCCACTTCACTCCCCTCCTGGATCCTGGAGTCTAGCCCAGGGCCAGGTACCCAAGCTGCAGCTTAAGTAGGCTCAATAAAAAAACAACAGCATATTCTGGAGAAAGAATGTGCTATTTGGGGAAAATGCATCAACATAATCTGTGTGAGAAAAATCAGAACTTTGTGGGGGACTTTCTTAAGCTCAAGACATTGGTGAAATTGCTAAAGTACCCTTTTTTTTTAAAGGCCCAAGAATCCAGCCTCAAAGCCTTGAGCTATGTTTGTATTCCCCTTCTGCATCCAAAGCTTCCACCTCTTCAAAGACCTGAGAGCCCAGCTTTCTCACCTCAGCTTCCAGCAGTTCCGGGACAGGCTCCTCCTTGGTCAGCATCGGGGGTTCATCGGTGCCTCCTGCTGTTACACCCCCAGGATCTGCAAGGGAAAGTCAACAGACATTCCCTGAGCAGACAGCCACTCTGTGGTGGTAACACAGACCAGTTGGAGAAACACCAGTGAGCACCCATCACATCAGAGGACTTGGGAGAACGAGCCAGACATCCCAAGCTTGGCCAGGATCTATGAGGCAGCGTAGAAGATGGAATGTTTATGTGGGCTCTTGGGTGAATAGGACTTTGTTGGACAAACAGAAGTGTAGCACATTTTGGGCAGAGGGAATTCATGCTTAGAGAGCAGAGAACTGGCTGGGTTTATATCTTAACCTTGGTCAAACTGCCTGATTTTTTAAGTCTCAATTTCTTCATCTGTAAAATGGGGATAACATTCAATTCGACTCATTGCTGTCAAGTTGGAACTGACTCATCACATGGGAAGAGACTGTCCATCTTTCTCTTACAGAGAGCTGGCACTTTTTTTTTATTTTTCTTTCTTTTTTAACGCTTCACGAATTTGCGTGTCATCCTTGCGCAGGGGCCATGCTAATCTTCTCTGTATCGTTCCAATTTTAGTATACGTGCTGCCGAAGCGAGCACAGAGCTGGCACATTTGAACCACTTGCCTTTGGGTTGGCAGTGCAACTCCTTACCCACTAGACCACCAGAGCTCCTAGAATAACAACAGTAGTTTCCATAGGAGAGGGTTGCGAGGATTAAATGAGATAATACAGGTAAAATCTTTAGTGTAATACGTGCTCAGTGAGTATTTGTTAATCATTTTTAGATTAGAACATAGGCCCATGTACCTGGAGAAAAGACATCAGTCAGTTCAAATAGGGTCTCGAATGCCAGCCTGAGGAATCACAGGCCATGGAGAGCCATGACAAGTTTTGAAACAGGGAAATGACCCTGGAAACCTGTTGCTCTGGCAGTTGTGTGGAAGCAACTGGAAGTGGGAAAGTGGGGAGGAGATTGGAGCTGAGTGAGAATGAATGATGGGAAGGCCAGGGGGAGGCCTCTGAAAACCTACCCGCTTGAGGGTCAGCTATGAGTCGGTTCCTACTCAAAAGCACATAAACAGCTCCTATAGGGTTGTTATGAGGATTATAAAAGATAATGCAATGTACATAAATCGTCCAAAATAGGACTTGGCATATGGTAAAAATTTAATAGGTTTTCGTTGTTATCACACTACCTTTGTTAATCACCTCTATTATTACTAAGCAACTGTTTGCTGAGCACCAACTATGTGTCACATAGTGTTCCGAGGCTGATGTAATGAACAACATCCTTATGAACCCAAGCTTCATGAAGCCGATATGAGGTGGAAGTAGGAAGGGAAAGGCATTAACTAATAAAGAGTTAAATTTTCATGAAACTTTAGGTGGTAATTTTATTCTAACAGACTCAGAGAAAGCAAAAGAAAGAGGCAGATGGTAGCGAGAGGTAGAGCAGTAACTTTCCAGAAGTCTGGGAAGGCTTTCCTGAGGAAGGAACAAAAGGAGGAACAGATACGCATGGAAGCTGGTGGGACCAGCTTTGTAGAGGACAGGACTCAACATTGGGAAGGGCTCCTGGGAAACACCTAGTCCTACCTCTCTCTTGTCCCAGCTGTGGGGGCTGAGCCTCTTCTGGGACCCCATCTGGGGGACCTGCAGGCGATTCAGGGCGGCTGGGCTGGGGGGTACCCCCAGGACTGGGCTCGGTGCCCTTTTGCAGGGACCCTTCCGAATGGAAACTTTGGTTGCTGTTCTCATCTGTAGAAGCAAGAAAGCCAGAAGGGTTGGGCTTGAGGCCTCCACGCCCTTACCCCACTCTCCAGTCCCCCAAATCTCAGGATCCCCACATACCATTGAGATCAAGCAGGATGAGAGGCGCACCACCTCGTGGACTGGTGCCCCTGCCCCTCCGCTCGCGGCCTCGGGCTCTCTCTGCATTGCCACCAGCCCGCCTTCGGTCCTGGGGGTTACAGGGGTGAGGATCAGAGCCCCAAGAGCCTTTCTGGTTACCTCTTGCAATCCCCCCACTGTACGTATAAGACAACTGAGGCACAGAGAAGCAAAAAGCCCTGTCTGAGGTAACAGAGGTTGTACGCACTGAGTTGGGTTCAGAATTCTGGGATCTGGAGAAAGAACAAAGGAGGGGGCTGGAATGCCTAATAATTGTTGGCATGTGTCTGGGCTGCAGCCTTTGAGGTCTGGAGGAGGGCGAGAGGTGGAGGCCAGGGCGGGGAGGGGGTGGCCTGAGGTTGGGAGGCGGGGTTCGCTCACCTCCTCCTGTGGGTCTACCACCGGCACCCACTTGAAGATACGAAGGGAAGTGTCGCCCACGGTCACCCAGCGCTTCTCCCTGTGGGAGGATGGAGGGTCGACCAGTTAGCAAAGCCTGGAGGAAGAACTGACCCAAGGTGGATGCGTCTGGGAGGTAGGAGAGGCACACGAGGGAAGAAGCAGTTTTACTAAAGAGACACAGGAAGAGAAAGAGAACCCCCTAGACTCCAAGAAATAGGTGGGAGTCCATCTAAGCATACAGCATGGCTTCAGGCCATACAACCCACTGCCCCATTGATTCCAATGCATAGCAACTCTGGAAAGACAGAGCAGAGCTGCCCCGTAGGGTTTCTGAGGCTGTAAATCTTCACAGAAACAAGACTGCCACATTTTTCTCCCGCCTTCAGGTCGGATCTCTGCAAAACCCGGGGCATTCATGGGGGCACAGTTCTGAGCCTGAAGGGAAGGAAGATCCTGGGGCGCACTTGGGAGGAGGGTTCACAACTTTAGGGGGAGGGGCAGATAATGGGATCTCACGAGGGAGGGCACACGGCGGGAGTCCACCAAGGTAAGGGGGCCAGAATCCTGTCAATCCGGGGCTCAGCTGAGGCGCACGCCTAACATCTGGGGGCCACAGCTGGCAAGGGAAGGGTAGGCGCATTTGGGGGCAGTGGCCCCACCATGTCCCGTCCCCGCCCCTGCCGCAGCACTCACCATCTCCGGACCTTCTCGATGGTCGCCATCACCTTCTTGATGTCATCCTTAGCCCGGCTCCGGGTCTCGGCCCGCACGGTCCGGCCGGCCATGCTGGCGGGGTTGGGGCCGAGGCCGGACCCGTGGCGGGGCCGCCTCCGGTCTGGCGGGCTTCGGCTCGGCGCCAGGCGGGGGCTCCGCTCTCCCGATCAGCCGTCCTCCGGGGGCTGGCCGCGCCCTCCCTCGCTCCCTAACGCCGCCGCGAGTCCCCGCCCCGCTTCCTGCCTCCGCGCCCCGCCCCGGCCCTTCCCCGGAGCCGTAGGGCGGCGTGGCCGAGCCCAACCGAGGTCTGGCAGCCCGGCCGGCCCCGCCCCGCCCCGGGCCCGCCCCCTCGGGGTGTCCGGACGCGCAGCGCCCCCTGTCCACCGCCGAGGGGAAGACTTCGGAGAGGCGTACGGCCGAGGCGTACGGCCGATGCGCGCGGCCGCCAGGGACCACGTGCACACCGGGGATGAGCGCTGTGCAGACCGTGTCGGGTGTGCGTCCCCAGTGCGGGGCCGTCCCTAAAATACTGGATCGTGGAGTGTGTGTATTTATGCACACACACACACACACACACACACACACACACACACACACACAGAGTCTCATTCTACTCTGCCCTCCTCATCCATCCATTTATCCATTCATTCAACAGTCTCCGTGTCAGGCACTGCCAATATGAGTGGGTCTCCACCCACGGAATGACTAAAATGAAAATGACGATGATGCCAAATACAAGCAAGGCGGCAGAGAAATTGAAACTCTCTGGCCATTTTCTAGCGATGTGGAACATATGAGGACCTTATCCAGCAGTTATGATCATAAATCATCAACATCCAACACAATGCACAGATGTGAGCACCTAGAAACGTGTACTAGAACATTTGTGTTGTAGTTGTGTGCCATTAAGTCGGACCGATTTCTATCTGACCTTCAAGGAGGATTTTCAGAGACAGTAAATTCCACAGGAGATTGACTATCTTTCTCCTTCCCTTGAGCTGCTTCGAATAGCATGCCTTTGGGTTGGCAGCACAACTCCTTACCACTAACTACAAGAGCTCCCCAGCGCTGTCATTCATGACAGCCCTAAGCTGGAAGCAACCCAAATGCTTATCAACAAGAGATGGAAAATGAAATCTAGCCAATTTACACCATGAATACAACAGTGAGAAGGGCAGAACCCTGCTACACCCAACCACAAGGACAAGTTTCATGATCAAAATCTTGAATGGAAGGAAGCCAGACCCAAGGTTCCACTTATATGAAGTTTAAAAGAAAAACAAAATGAATGTATGATGTGAGAAGACAGGATTGTGATCCCCTTAGGGGAATACTGACTGAGAGTGACTGGAACGTGTGGCACCAAATTGATCCTGTTATATTACTTGATATGTTGCTGGTTCCCATAACATGATATAGCATGATTACTCTGTGGAAAGTCACCAAGCTATATGTCTTGTATGACATGTTGCTTGGTAGACTTACTTTTCTGTGTGTACAGTCTACTTCAATAAAAAGTTTTAAAAAGATTGTATTTTTCTTTATCTTATTGGAGGCTGTGCTAGTATGCAGAGACACACCCACACACCAGCATGACACACACACAAAACCACTGCCCTCAGGTCAATTCCAATTAATACCCCCCTCCTTCCATAGCACTAGGCCATCAAAGCTCCTCAGTCTCGATTGAACAATGTCTACATTTGGGTTGTACTATGTATGTCTGTTTCAGAGGTGTGTCTGTGCTGTTATGTGACGATGTTCTGAGAAGTAAAGGTATAGCCACGCGGTTATAAGGGCATTTCTGGAGATCAGTGAGGCAGACTCTCAACTTTCTTACATCCAGCTATTCTGCCTTGAACAAGTCACTAACTTCTCTGTACTTCTATTTCCTTATCTGTACAATGGAGATGATATTGCCTATATTTTGGAGGAGCTCTGCTCTCTTTAAGGAGTTGCACTGCTAACACAGTTCTATGTCTTTCTAGCAGTTCAAATCCACAACTGCTACTTGGGAGAAAGATGGACATTCAGAAACACAATGAAGGGTCAGTTATGAGCTGATTCTGACTTGATGGCAATGAGTTTTCTAGTCTACCTTGTTAGGTTGTAATAAGCATTAAATTACTATATAAATAAATGTATAGCTCTTAGAATAGAGAGCTGTTAGGGCTGGAGCTGCTCTCCCTCTCTTTCCCCAGAACAGGCACAGAAATGATCAAAGCAGCAGCTATAACTCTGTTTAATCTCTATTAAGGCTGCAAAACTATTTCACTTCCCTTGCCCAGGAATAACTATCTATAACCCCCAACCTGCTCCTTTATCTTGTTGCAAGCTCCTGCACACCTCCTCACTCCCCAATTTCCTTGTAAGACAATATGAAACTCCACTCTAAGTTGCTGCTGGTCTCTACCTTAGAGTCAGCCTGGCAGTTTCTCCTCAATAAACTGTCTTGGCCTGAAGTGGATTCTTTCCTTCCTTGGCAATCTTACAAGAGGCCTGAACATAATTTGCCTCAATAAATATTAGCTTTGAATAGAGTCCGGTCTCAATTTAACCCTCTTTCAGTTCATCCCTCATTTCTTTATTCTGGCAGTTATCTGTGCATGTCAGTTTCCTCACAGACACAGTCATTTTTGCTTTGGTGGCGTAGTGGGTAAGAAGTTGTGCTGCCAACCCGCGCGCAGGTTTCAAATCCTGCTTCTTGGTATATAGATAGACAGTCTCCTCCCACAGGATTTATAGCCTCTGCAAACCCACTAGAGGATGATCAGCTATGATTCTTTCAACTCAATGGCACATAAGAACAACAACAAAGATGGTCTTTCCCTTGAGACTGTGAGCTCCTCAGGGGGTGTATAGATCCCCAGCTCTACACATCTCTGTGTCCTAGGACTCAGAGCAAAACAGGTGCTCTGGAACCCTCTGGGGATAAGTGTGAGCAGATGCCTGTTTCTATGTGCACAGCCAAGTTAGTGAGGTCTATTTATGTGTGGATGTGATGTCTTTCACTGAAGATCGTTCTTATGTGAAAATGAGTGCATTCAGTAAATGTGTGTGTCTATGTGTTTGCTGCCATTGGCTCTAGTTAATATCAGTGGGACAAGGAGGTTGTGCTGACCAAGTGGAAAACGTCTCAGATACAGGCTTATGTCTCGGTAAGTGCAGCCACAAGCCCCAGACATCCCATCTCAAGAGGAAATGCCTGAGCATCTTGTTAGATCCTGTCCTCTTAACCCCCAGACTTTTCTTCTTTCCTAATCCCCATCACCAGACCCTGAACCAAGTCAGTGCCTGAACCTCTTCATCTTGGAAGGACTCAGGGCTGCTTCTCATGGATCAACACCCTCAGATCCAGACCCAAACTCAAACACACTGAGATAATAAGCTGCCTCCCCATTTCAAGTCCTTTGCTGGGTTAGGCCTCCCAGGCTGAGAGCTTAGCTCAGAGCCAAAGAATCTCTTCTGGGAGGGAGAGGGAGGCAGCGGGTGTTTGGGGTCTGGGCCCTGATTGGCTGCTCCCGAGTCACGCCCCTGCCCCATGCCCCTTCTCCTCCCTCTGAAGGGGGGCGTGGAGGGAACCGGGATCACCCCAGGGCCAGCATGAGCCGGAGGGAGGGAAATCTGGGTAAGGGGCTTGAAGGGGCGGATGCTGGGTCACGGAGGGGAGCAGCAGTCAGAAAAGTCTGGGAGGTAGGCTCAGGGTCCCTGCGACCCCAGGTTCTGGGAGGGCGGAGGAGGGGCCCGTGCACAGGAGCTTACCCTGGTGTCAGGTAACGAGCCGGGTGAGTTTTGGGAAGGGAACCAGCGCTAGAGTTCCGAAGAGACAGGGGCTGAACTTTCAGGGACTTGAGCTCAGAGACCAGACAAGCGGTTCGAGACCACCTTGGGGAAGGACTAGAGTCGCGGCCGGAGTCTGGACGCCTGAGTCCACTCAGTCTCGGGTTAAAAAAAAGAAAAAAATTTAAAAAAAAAAAATCAAGAGCCTCAGCAAATAATTAGAGCTTAGGGCCAGAAGAAAGAGTAGAGTTGAAGAAGAAAGTCTGTGGGCCCCAGGAGAAAGATAGGGAAAAGAGAAGATGAAAGTCGAGGCAACTGCGGACCGGTACATGCAGTGGGAAAATCGGGGGGGGCGGAGTGCCAGCGGAGGTGCCGGTCGTTCGCGGACTACATCTCCCAGCATGCATGTAGTTATGCGCTGTGCATCTTGGGAAATGTAGTCCTTTTATTGGCGAGCCACCCTATAGCTAGTGTCCCTGAGGACAAGTCACGGATTCCCTGATGCCACCCAAGGCCCATCTCAGTACCGTGCATTAAAAAGGCATTTAAAAGTAAGTGGGACTTGGAAAATTAAGGGTTTGTTCCTTATAGGTCCATTTCCACTGGAAACGCTGTGCTTCAAAGATGTAAAATCTCACCCGTGCTTACTAAAGTACAGAATATATCAGTCTTGTCCTCTCAGGGGTTCCAGACGGAGACAGATATACCTAAATAATTATAATCTACTATTAAAAGAGAAACCTTGGATGATTGAGCACGTGTTGAAAGGAGAAGTTAGTGTGAGAGACCGGTGAATCTGGAGACTACATTGAGGGGACAGTATTTTTTTATTTGGCCTTAATATGATTTCACAAACAATTTGGACACAGGAAACATATTTCCAGTACGGCAACTGCTTCGAAAGGGTCTAGGGCCTCACCTGACATGGAGCAGACTCTGATTGGCTTAAATGAGAAAATTCAGAGCAGGACTGTTGGGTCCAGGAAGGAAGGACTAGCTTCAAAGAGGTCAGGGAGACAGATTTGGGCTAACTTTATTCTTCCCCCCTTTCCCACCAGAAGACCCCCAGGTTGACTCTTCAATTTCACTCCTTCCTCACCTGGAGGCCAAGATACGTCAGACTCACAGTCTTGCTCACCTCCTCACCAAATATGCTGAGCAGCTGTTCCAGGAATATGTGAGTGGGGCTGAAGATGGAGGATGTTTGGGGACCCTGGAACCTTGGGAATTATGGGAAAGCAGAGATCACAGGAGTCTCAGCCCACCCATATTCTCAACTTCCTTTCCCAGTGACCATGTGTGGAGTCTAAGAAGGGCAATAATTTGTCCCTGGCCAAACAACAAATTAGAGGAGGTTCTTATCTGTGTTCTGAATATCCTCCTGTCTTCTTCACCTTGAAATCTTCATCCTCAGAGCTCTAAGCCAAAGACTACCTGAAAGTGTGAAGAGATTATGGTTTGAGGGTGAGAAAGAGCAGAGCTTTAAACTGGTTCTTCCCACTTCAGTCATACCAACAAAGTGAAACTGGAACGGATCCACATTTGCAAAATATAAGCAAAACAGAAGGAGAACTGGAATAGGAAAAACTTATACATAGATTAAAATTTGAAAACTTAATCTCTCTTCTAAAAGCAAGAATGACATTTGCGTTGCATAGGAAACAAATCTCTTGATCAACAGAGTTGGGAACAATAATGCCCTGCTCAATGACAATCACCAGCCCACAACGTGTTGAAAATATGTTGCTCTCCAACATCCCAGCAATAATCCAGTCTTATGCATGGAGACCTGAAGGACTCATTATGCCTTTCTGAGTCTCTCAATGCAGGGCTTTGATCTGTAATTTCCCCCATTTCTATTACCCCACTTCACCCAAATTTTAAAAATGCAGGTCTATTCCAATTTCATTTGTCAGTTATGACTAAACCAGTTCAAAGCACTGAGGAGAATAAAAAGCAATTCTGATCTCATTGCCTCACCTCTTTGGCCTTCTTAGCTGTAAAAAAAGAGATGATTGAACAAAATCAGCTGTGAACTCTTAGCTGACATATTCAGAGGGGCTAATAATGGTTTCAGTTAGGGGCAAAAATTTCATCTCAAGACATAGGAATCTGCCAATATCTTTGGTTGGGCAAAAGGCTTTGCCCAATGAGAAAAGATTACTCACTGAACGACTGTTACTTGCCAGGTGCCCTAGGGTAGGGAGGATAGGAGAGAGGAGTGTCCCAGCACTGTCATGTCAAAGTCCCTTAATGTATTAGAAGATAAGGTTTGGAATCAGACCAAGACCTACCAACTGGCTGACCATTACATTGGTTATGGTAACAACATTAAAATAACACTGCAATAGTTTTGAGATAAAAGCGAATCCTGCCAGTTTTAGCGTATATTCCAGCTCTGCCACTTACTAGATGGATGACCAAGTCACTGTACCTCTTCTGCCCAGTTTCCTTCATTTATAGAGTCATTGCCATCCCACTAATTTTGAGGAAATTTTGAAATAATATGTGTAAAGCAACAATGCGCAATGCCTGAGCTGGAGCCAAGAGGTAAGGAGAGGATAAGTGTTAATAGCTACAGATCCTTTTACCTTTATCTTTCATTTGATCATTCATATGAGTCATTAATATGAATGAATAACTGAGAGTTAATAATGTGAATGAACTCATGTCAAGCTTATGCACGGAATCTCTGAGGTAAAGTAGAAGAGTGAAATATACTTTATCTCTGCACCATCAGATGGTTCTCCAGAGACCCCCATTAAGAAGGCAGGACAGGTAACTATCCCCTCTTTACAGTGTCCCATTTCACCGATAAGACTGAGGCTTAGAGAAGGGAAATAAGTAGTTTTTGCCGCAAGCTGCACAGTAACTGAGTTGAACCCTGGCCTGTAGGGTAACATTACTGAAAGACTAATATTTATTAACCAGAACCCATCTTAAATGCGTACATCCCTAGGTGGGCTCAAACCACCAACCTTTTCCTCTGACAGCCAAACTCACTAACCAATTACACCACGTGTCACATTGCCCTCATCCATTGTAGAGACAAGGAAACGCACTGGTGTAAAGCTTACATTGGGATTTTGCTGCTTTGTATTCTCTCTTGTGAGATGAGGGAACTGTGACCCCGGGAAGGGTGGAGGGCCAACGAGGAGGAGCGCCCCCAGGCTGGGCACCCCGCTGACCCGCCGGCCCTGTCTTCCCAGGTGCAGCACCAGGGAGACCCCTTCGGGCTGCCGGGCTTCTCGCCGCCGCGCCTGCCGGTGGCCGGTCTGAGCGCCCCGGCGCCGAGCCACGCGGGGCTGCCCGCGCCCGAGCGGCTACGCCTGGACGCT
>NW_006399936.1:1415710-1428239 GCF_000299155.1 Elephantulus edwardii | reverse complement strand
CCGCCGCGGCCGCCGCCTCCACTGGCGTCTTCCCCGCCAAGGTGCTGGGCTTCCGCGTGTGCGGCCTTTACCGCGAGTGGGTGAGCCGCACCGAGGGCGACTTGAGCCAGCTGGTGCCTGGGGGTCCGGCCTGAGTCCGGGGTGCAGGGAGCACTGCTCACGCTGCTGCCGCCCCTTTCTGTCTGCCTCTGAATGTCTTCACCTCTCGGCTCCATTTCTGTCTGCTCTGTAAAGCCTTATCTCTTTCCCCCCTTCCTTCTCTGGGCCCTCTTGTGTGTGTGTGTATCACTATTCCTTTGCCCTTTTTACTCCACCTTGGTTCTGCCTCTGTCTCTCTTGACGGACCGGACCGTGTCACCCTCTCAGGGGATCTCCTGTGAATGTCTTGTATCAGCCTCATCTTAAGGAGGCGACAAGCAGCAAATCACGTTCGACTTTATCTTTACTTCGCCTAGATCTCTCTGCCTCTCTGTCCTCTTTTGACCAAGGAAAGTGCCTGTTGGCCCAATGGTGGGAAGGCTGCTCCAGATTAATTTCAGCCACTTCTCCCCCAGGACCACTCTGCCTGCTGTCCCCATTCTTCCCCATCCCATCCCTCTCCTTTTGCTGTCCGACCCCCACCATTACCTGCCTTTGTCTTATCCCTGCGTAGCCCAGGGTCCCCAAGCTTACCCCACCCTTCACCCACCCCCACTAGACCCACCCTTCTCACCTACGTGTGTAGAAAAGAGCCAGACTTTTATTTTTAAAAAAGTTTTATTTCTGAGAATAAATTAACTTTTTTTAAAATGTTTCAAAATAAAAAGCAAACTAAAGTTATCTGTAAGTACAGTTGTTGCGAATAAATGGGGAGACAGCTTTGCAAATAGGATCCTTTAGGGTGCAACTAAAACCCCCCGTAAACTCACAGGATACATGCTAAATGATAAATGGATGCGTGAAAGCTTTGGAACCTGGGACACCATCTGTCACTCCAGAATAGGAAATGATATGTCCTGAGCAGAAAATAGATAGGAAATGAAGTCCTGAGATCTTCAAGAATTGGCTTTCTGTTGTTCCAGAAACTCAACCCCTTGAGACAGGGCGTTGGAGCAGTGGTCACAGGCAGAGAGGTAGCTAGGGAGGAAATTAATCCTTCCCTCCAGCAGACAAAAAGGGGGAATGACTCCCTGTTGAAAGGCCCTATCTTCAGACAGGAAGTGAGGTAGATAAGAGTGTAGCCCCCAGAAGAGGAAAGTCTTAGGAAGAGCCCAGAAAGAAAACCAACTCTCCTTTTCTGGCAGGTGGGAAGCAAGGCCTCTCCAGCACTTAGTCCACTCAGGAAGTTTACCACTGAATTTGTAACCCAGGAAATGGTGCCACTGGAGATCCATCCAGATCTGGAAGGAGATTGTTGGATCTGGGCAGGAAAGCCCAGGCATTAAGGAATAGAGGCCTGGCTTCCAGGGAGTATTCCCAAAGACAGGCAGGGCACATAGTCCTGTTTGCGACACAAGGCACGCCTCCTTTATCCAGTCAGACTTCAATCCATTGGGAAAGGCACAGTGTTGCAACCTTGGACAGGATGTCCCACATCTTCTATGCTGGATATTTGGCCTTGAGCAGAGCCAAGTCCCTCACAGCTCGATCTGTCCAGTGGCCGTATTCCCTGGTTACTATATAGCCCCGACATTTCCTCTCAAAGGCTGAAGCCCCAAATGGCACAGGACCAAGAGTGTCCTCTTCTGGGGGAATGGGGAGACCCAAGGCAGTCATGATGGCAGCCATGTTGCCCAGTAGACCTTGGGCCCTGAGCCTTGCAGCTCCAAGCTGGGCCAGCAGGATGGGACTGCCAGGGTTCAAGTCGATCTGGTCATCCCCAACAAGCTGGAGGTGCTGGGTCAAGGCCAAAAAGGCCCCCTGGGCATGGCTCAGTCGCTCCCCATCTTCCAGGGCGTGCCAGGTCTTGAAGGAAACAGCAGCAGAAGGCAGACTGCTGAGCTGAAGCTCTGGAGCCGAGAAGCCCGGGTCACTGAAGGGACTGCCCTGGTACTGGAGCTGTGTGAAAAACAGAGACAGATGCACATGAGGGGACTTGGGGATACCCTAGGGCCCTAGTTTCACATCTGCCTTCCTTTGCAGAGCAACTGGTGGATTAAAACCACCTAGCCTCAGTTTTTCAGAGCAACTTCTTACCACTAGGCCACTAGAGGGCACTATCATCGGTTATTAATAATATAGTTCCATTAACACCAATTGACATATTGTTTATGATCATATTTTCCTTTTTTATATTAATTTTTAAAATAATTTTAATGAGCATTTACAGAGATTTTGGATTTCCATTCATTCATTGCTGCACTTCTCTCCCTGCCCATCCCTCCCCCCATATGATCATATTTTCAGTTGCCCCTCCACTATTTCTTTTTCTTTTTTTTACAATACTTCATTGTTTTGTTTCTTAATTTTATTATCTAAACATAACTCATTGCCTTTGAGTTAATTCCAACTCATGGTGACGGTATAAAACTCACTGCTGTCGAGTTGGAACCAACTCACAGCTGACCTGCCAGGGGATTTTCAGAATTTGAAATTACACCGGAGGAGAAGCCTATCTTTCTCCTGCGGAGCCACTGGTAGATTTGAACCACCAGAGGGGCGCTCCCTTTGAGTTAGTAGTGCAACGCCCTACCCACTAGGCCACCAGAGCACTGGGACAACCACCTGGTGTTGTCTTGGGTCTTCAAGTTTGAACTGACTCAAAACTGACCCTCCAGAGGTCTGGTGGCCTAGTGGCAGGAAACTGCACTGCAATTCCAGAGGTGCGAGGTTCAAATCCACCAGATGCTCTGCTGAAGAAGGAAGAACAATCGCCTCTTGTACCAGTCAGATCGAATTTGACGGTACACACATTAAAAAGAAAAAACAAAGCTGACCCTCAAGCAGATTTTCACAGGAAGAGGTTGCCCATCTTTCTTCTCAGGAGCAGCTGGTGGATTTGAACAACCTGCCTTTGGGTTGTTAAACAGCACAACCCTTGGAGGAGCTCTGGTGGCCTAGTGGCAAGGAGCTGCAACTACAATCCCAGAGGCACACGGTTCTAATCCACCCAGATGCTCTGCCAGGAAAAGGAGGAACAATCTCCTCCTGTACCAGTCAGATCTGATTTGATGGTACACACACACACACATACACACAGAAACAGCGCAACTCTTTACCCACTAGGGCACCAGAGCTGCCGAGTGATCCTACAGGGCCAGAAAAGCTGCCTTGTAGGGTTTCCAAGGCTACAAAATTTTATAGAAACAGGCAGCCACATCTTCCTTCCATGGAGAATGGCTGACTTTTCAGTTGGCAGTTTTAACGATTCACGCCGTGAAGGCTCCTTCCTAATTTTACAGTGAAACTCACTGCCATCGACTGGGTTCTGACTCATAGCGACCCTCCAGAAGTTTCTTAATTTTACTCTCTGTAAATCTTAATGAGAGGAGACTGCCTGTCTTCCTCTGAGTAGCTAGTAGATTCGAACCAGTAGAGAAGCGCCACATTTAGGTTAACAGTGCAACACTCTACGGACTATGCCATCAGAACTATCATTATAGGAATTAATAAAGAATTGTTAACATCATTCAATTTAGTTGTGAGCCTTCTCCACTGACATTCTTTTCTCCATAGCCTTCGGCCCAAGGAACCTTAGAATAAACTGATAAATCCCTTGACTGATAGATGACCTAGTCCTGCACATGTATTGTACAATTAGGTAAACTGAGGCTCAGATGGTGACCGTGCCTATGACTTGTCCAAGACCATCCAGGAAAAGGTGGAAAATAATGGACTAGAACCAGGTTGGAATGACTTCCTAGCAGCCTACAATACAGGGCAATGGAAAAGTGACAAACTCCAAGGCTTCCAGCACCAGGTAGCTCATGCCATTTGGGGTGGGAGTGCTAGGAAGGCAGGGTGAAGAGGAGGAAGAGAGGCAGGAGCAAGCCTTTGGTCAACCCCTGTGTCTGTCTCAGGCAGACGTCATATTCAGAAGTTGAACAAGCACCAAATGTGTTAAACTAAAACCACCTGTGGGTCAGACCTAGTAATGGGCTGCTGGCTTCAATTTCTAAAGGGGGAGGGGGCAGGGAAATGGCACACCTGGTTTCAGATTCTGGCACTGTCAGTCGTTAGCTGGGAAGCTGTGGGCAAGCCATTCACCCTCTGTAAGAGTTAGTTTTCTCATCTGTGAAGCGGACTGTAATTCCACTTCTTCACACTGTTTGAGGGGTCAATGGGAATGTGGCAGAGTACTAGGCATTGTATGGGGCTCAGTTAGCATGCAGCACAATTATGGAAATTATTACGACTGTGTAAAACCCTTTCCCTCTGAGTGGTTTCCTTAATTAGACATGGGAACAGTCCTGAGATGTCAATAGAGGTAGCATCACAATGTTACTTACTTTGCAGCCAATAAAGTCAAGGCCAAGAGAGAAGCAATGCTTTGCCCAAAATCACACAGCCACCAGTAGCAAAATCTGTGTAGATGTGGCTCTCATTAATAGAGTCCTATCCCCGTGGGCTCACAGGGAAGTCCTGGGCTTGCTCTTGTCCCTCTACCCAGGACTAGGCCAGTGCCCTTCTCCCTGTGTCCCCAGCTCAGGCCCAGTGTCACTCACATAAGTCTGCAGCAGCGTTGAGGTGTTCTTCTGCATGTAAAGCGCCAGACTGTAGGCTTGTCTGATGGGCTCGGCTGGGGAGATGGGAGCTGCTGCACTGAAGGGGGGCAGCAGCAGGCTCAGCAAGCCGAGGGGAGCTGCAAAGGAAACCAGGAGTCAGCACCATGTTCTTTATCCTGCCTGCTGATTCCTTCATTCATCAGAGCAACTCCTCAATAGGCACAGTCCCTACAGCCTGCAATGAACTCGTTCATCCGGGTCAGGGCAGAATCACCCCATACAGGGTACAAGTGGATTGCTTCTAGACAGGAATCCTCTAGCCTGAACGGAGTCAGCTTCCTACTTGAGACTTTTAAGTTGGATCTTAACAAGCATCTCAAGTTCAGCACATCCAGTACTTGACCCTGAATCTCCCTGTCTCCAGCCCACTCCTCCTCCAACCTGCTCCAACTCAGACAGGAAAAACTGCATTCTCCCAGCTGCTCAGACCAAAGCCACAGTGTGCTCTTTGACTCCTCACTTTCTCTTTCTCTTCACAGTGAATCCTGACGGGTAGCCTTTATTTCTTGATCTGCTCATCGCAAGGGCAGTTGTTCTCTTGGTGAAAACTAATCGACTTGTGCACTTTTTTGTGGCTTTGTTACTTTAAAATAAATTTTTAAAGGGAGCTCTGGTGGCCTAGTGACAAGAAGCTGCCTTGCAATCCTAGAGGTATGCGGTTCGAATCCACCAGATGCTTTGCTGGAGAAGGGTCAATCTCCTTCTGTATCAGTCAGATCCAAGTTGATGGTACACACACAAAAAAGAATAAAATAAAATTTTAAGAAAAAAAATTTAGAAGATACACTCAGCATCTAACCACTTCACCCTTTCTTGAGAGGCGGTTACTTCAGTCTGAGCCACCATCTTCTTGTGCCTAGGCCACCACAGTAGCCTCCTCCTTGGTCTCTCTATCCATATGCACTGGAATTCGATCGTGTCCCTTCTCTGCTCAGACCATCCCATGGCCCCCACTTCACTCAGTAAAAGCCAGAGTCCTCAGTGTGGGCTGCAAAGCCCTGCTCCCTCTCTCACTCCCTCTCCTTCACCTCAGCCTCAATCATCTTCCTGCTGTTCTCTCTCTTATTTGTATCACAGTATGGATGCAGCAAGCCCTGTAGTTGATCAATTCTGATATTTTGCTTCTGCCAACAAGACACACTGATGAAGCTTCCAAAGTCCACCGGGCTTCCAAAGCCCTCCCTCAATCTATTTTTCCCCCAGAAGCTAGAACCTTCTGAAGTCAATGGAAAACTAACATTGTCTCTCGTCTGTCCCAGACTCTGCACTGGCTCCCTGGAAAACCCCAGACTCCTTGGAGTGGCCTGCCGGCCCCACACATTCGAGGTCCTGAGCCTCAGCTTGGTCTTGCAGCACTGCACTCTTCCTTTCTGCCCCACTAATACTTCAAGCATATCCTTCCTTCCCTTGCTCCTGGTTGCACTTTTTCAAAAACAGATTTCTTTGTTCTTTTGGCAGTCATGAGATATTCAGTACTCTTCTCCAACACCACAGTTCAAAGGCTTTGATTCTTCAGTCACCCTTATTCATTGTTCAACTTTCACATACATAGGAAGCGATTGAAGAGAGAATGACCTGGATCGGTACGCCTTAGTCTTTAAAGTGACACCACTGTTCTTTATCACTTTGGAGAGGCTCTTGACAGCAGATTTCCCCCAATGAAAATGCCAGATGCTGCCCTCTTTGAGATCTTGCCATTTATGTTTATTCCCATCACCAGTGAAAGTTTCAGAAAGGAAGGACACTTCTGAGACACTAGCTAAGAACCAATGGGGAAGTAGAAGCTGGCCTTCTTATTCTTCTTCCTACAGTCTCCTGTTCCTCTGTTGTTCATAGGGCACATTGTTAAGAGAGGCCGGTCCTTGGAAAAAGACATCTTGCTTGGAAAGTTGGAGGGTCAGTGAAGGGAGAGGAAGACCTTCAACAAAGTTGACTGACACAGTGGGCTTGAGTATATCAGAGATATGAGCATGGGGACAGGGCTCAGATCCCTTGTTCATAGGGGTCACTATGAATCCTGATCGACTTGACAGCACCTAACAACAGTCTGAATTCCCAGAAGTTCAGAGCCAATTAAGCGATGGCCAAAGGTAAAGACCCTTTACCTTTACTTTAATCACTCATTCAGTCGTTCAACAAACTTGGACCGCTGCTCTCACCTTCTATCCATAATAGCATTATAATTTACTTAGTTATTACATATACTGTCTGTCTACAGAATAGAATCTTTATGATGCCAGAGATTTTTGTCTGTCTTGTATACTTCTTTACCCTCAAATGCCTAGAGCAGTATCTAGCACACAGTTGTTTGGTACACAGTAGGCACTCAATAAACACATGTTGAAAAATGAAGGAACAATGATGAGTATCAGATGAAACTTTTAAGAAAGCTGTCAAGAAATCAATTTATTGCAATGGGCTGTGAAAGACCACTTTAAAATGTTAAAAAACAAAACAAAGCAATTTTAAAAAA
The DNA here is from genome assembly GCF_000299155.1 of Elephantulus edwardii. NCBI lineage: Eukaryota > Metazoa > Chordata > Mammalia > Macroscelidea > Macroscelididae > Elephantulus > Elephantulus edwardii. The sequence continues at coordinate 1,421,063 of NW_006399936.1, read as the reverse complement.
CAAAGATCTCTTTGCTTTTTAAGGTGTGCTTGACAAAGTTCTTGATCTTTTCATTTGTTTCATATGTACCAAAAAGATGGAAAATGAATAAGGAAGAGTAAAGAAGAATTGATACATTTCCATTATGGTATCGGCAAAGCATGTGAGTATGTCTTGAACCACAAAAGAATGGAAAAAATAACGAACTTGGAAGAGGTACATCCGGTCAGAATGCTCCTTAGCAAGCATGGTGCAACTTCAAGTCACATACTCCGGATGTATTATCAGAAGGGCCATTCCCTGGAGAAGTACATCACACTTGGTAACATAGCCGGTCAATGAAAGAGAAGACCCTCAAGGACATGTACTCACAGAGTGGTCCCAACAACCACTTCAAATAGAGCAATGGTTGTGAGGCTGGTGCAAGACCAGGCATGTGGCTATGAGTTCGCACCAATTCAGTGGCACCTAACAAGAACAACAACAACAACATGTGTGGATAGAACTGTCCCCAGCCTCTTCAAAGACAGCCGCCGGGGACATGGGTCAGATGGACCAGAAGGGCCAAGTACTGCGTCCTTCCCTCCCGGCCTCAGGCCCTGGGCCACTTCCCGCTTCACTCACCCAGCAGGCAGCTCATGCTCTGTCCTTGGCACCTCCCTCTCTCTGCAGTCTCCGGGTTGGGTTTTTCAGGGACACCTCTCCTCCGGTCCCTCAGGTAGTTTTCTATCTAGGGCTGAGTCCCAGCGCCTGGGAAAGAAGGAGCCCCACCCAGTGAAGGCGGTGAGTAAGCAGGGTCTTGACAAAGAATGAGAGGCAGACCCTGAGGCAGACCTTAAGGACCAGAGACAGAGATTTGAGAGGGACCTAGAAGAGGGCTTGCATTCCAAGAGAAGAGGTCTGGATGAAGCGCAAAAACCCCAGAAACAGCAGGCAGGGAGTGGACACTGAAGTGAACCCCAGTCCTCCACGGCCCCCAGACTCGGTCTTAAACCCTAGTGGCTGGCAGGGAGGGGGCCAGGGCGGGGAGGGGATTATCGGGGGACAAAGGGGCCGCCCCGCTCCCTGCTGCTCCGCACGTCCTGGGATCCAGTTTCCCCTGAGGAGGCGGCCCCCTGCTCCGCCCCACAGGGACCCAAGTGTTCTGTCCAGGCTCCCAAGAAGTCTGAAAGAGGGACAGGAGGAGTGGTGTGCAGGCGACACAACCTATGCCCAGGTGCACCTGAGATGCAGGAACCTGCACACGTCTGCACGCTTTGGCACGTGGGCAGACACCAGGCATGTGCGCACGCTTCCATCATTCATTCATTCCACACATACATATGGAACAACCATGTTCCTCTACTTGTTTGAGGTGCTGGGAAAAGAACAGGAAACAATACGGGAGGAGATGTATATGTATATGTATATGTATATGTATATGTATATAATATATATACATACTGACATATATATACATATACATACATATATTTCTTTCCTCATGAAGCTGACACTCTAGTAGGTGTGTCTACGTGAATGTTGTTTCTTGCACACCCTACCACGATACACATCCAGAATCCCTAAGATGAGTGACATACGTACACCCAGAGGCAGATAGTGGGGGGTGTAGAGTGAGGGCTCACACCCCTCCCACTGAAGGCACGAGACACACCCATTCATTCATCTATATATTCATCCATCCATCCATACATTCATCTACACATTCAATAAACTCAACTAAACTCATTGCATTGCCATTGTGTTGGAATCAACTCATAGCTGACTCTCCAGTGGGTTTTCAGAAACCATAAGTCACATGAAAGGAGATTGCCCAGATTTCGCTTGAGGAGCAGCTGGTAGATTTGAACCGCCTGCCTTTGGGGTGGCAGTACAGCTCTTTACTCACTAGGCCAAATGACCCCCTTATGGTATGCCAGGGATAAGAATGAGTAAAGCAGTCAAGGTTTCTGCCTTAAGGAGCTAACTGTTCTGTAGGGGAGACCAATAGTAAAGAAACAACAACAACAAAAATCCCAGTATGACCAGGTGCTGAGGAAAAATCCAAACAGAGTGATGTGATTAGCTGGGGGTCAGGGGAGACTTAGAACAGTCAACTGAGGCCAAGAGAGGGGCAGTTCTTCCCTGGAGTTCACCCAGCAAGATGGAGACAGATCCAAAGCTCCTGCCCTCCAGCTTGGGCACAGGTTTTGGGAATCCAACTATGAGCTCAGAGAAGCAAAAAATGGAAAGAAAAACTAGGTCAGGGGCATTATCTTAAGCAGGGTCTCTAGGGCTAGGGGCTGCCAGGGCTGCCAGGCGGGTCCTGTGCTGGGCAGGCAGTGATGTCAGGGGATTAGAGGAGGCCCATTGAGTGGGTGCAGTGAGGCGTGGGCCGGGCCATGGCAGTGGAGGAGGCAGAGGAGAGGCAGGAGAGGAGGAGAAGAGGGAGGCAGATACTCGATCTGGTGCTATTCACAGGTGGACGGTGTACGTGGGGCCGGGCGTCACCCTGGAGGACAAGCTAACCTCTGCTGGATCCCACCACTGCTACCTCTGCCAAGGCTCCACTTTCTCTCTGTGTGGACCCCCGTCAAGGAATTAGCCCCTCTCCAGGCCCAGCTCCACTTGTCTTGGCATAGATAATTAGCTCCCTTAGGAAGCACTGGTGGCCTAGTGGCAAGAAGCTGTGCTGCAATTCTGAAGGCACACAGTACGAATCCACCAGCTGCTCCACGGCAGAAGGATGGACAGTCTCCTCCCGAGTGATTAACTGCCTCTGGAAACCTGCCAGAGGGTCAGCTATGGGTTGCTTCTCACTTGACGGTACACACAGCAACAACAACCTTGTCCTGGCAGACACATCTGTCTCCTCTGGTTTGAAAGCTGATAACGTGAGGATCTCGGCAACTTAAAAGCTGACTGAGACAGGCTCCAATCCTGCTTTGGTCCTCACTAGTTGGGTGATAGGAGCGCTGGTGGCCTCATCTGCAGGGAGTTGTGCTGTTAACCTAAAAAGGCAGCAGCTCCCTGGCTGTTTGAATCCACCGGTGGTTTCATGCAAGAAAGGTGGGCAAACTCCTGCTATGCAACTTACACCCTTGGGAATCCACTGGCGCATCAGCTTCGGTTCAGTTCTGAAGAGACAGAAGTGAGATTGAGGAGCTGGGTGATCTTGGGCAAGCTGCTTAAAACTCTCTGGGCCTCAGTTTATTTCCTCATCTGGAAACGGGGGATACTACTTCCCACCACACATGCTCTCACTAACCCCACCCACTAAGCACCTTGACTGACAGGAAGTCTAACCCCACCGGAACCTCTCAAGCATTGTGTCAGTGGTGTATCATATTCAAACAATGCCATAAAGCTTGATGGCCCTTGAGCCCATGCTTTGAGCCTCGTCCCCACATAACTATGCTCTCAAGAAAACTGGTACATTTTCATCCTCCTTGGACATTCTGATGGTCTAGCCTGCATGGAGTTTTGCTGCTGATCCAAAGTTTGAATGCACCAGCAGCTGTTGTTAGGTGCCATCGAGTCCACTATGATCCTTAGCGACCCTGTAAATAACAGATCTGTGCTATCCTCACACTTCCTGACATACTAGAGTTCATTGTGGCAGTCACTGTGTCAATCCACCTGATCAAGGATCTTCCTCTCTTTTGCTGACCTTTCACATTTCTGAGCATCGAGTTCCTCTCCAAGGAATAGCCCCTCCTAGTGCCTGACGTGTGTGAGGCAAAGCCTTACCATCTTTGCTTCCAAAAAGCACTCTAGCTGCACCTTTTCTAGACTTACTTGTTCTTTTGGCAGTCCATGGGATGTTCAGTACTCTTCTCCAAAACCACAACTCAAAGGCATCAATTCTTCTTCTGTCTTCTTTATTCATTGTACGTCAGGGTTGTATTCTATCTCCAGAGCTATTCAACCTGTATGCTGAGCAAAGTATTTGAGAAAATGGACTCTGTGAAAAGGAATATGGCATCAGGATCGAAGGGAAACTCATCAATAACTTGTGTTATGTAGGTGACACAACCTTGCTTGCTGAAAGTGAGGAGGACTTGAAGGGCTTGTTGAAGAAGATCAAAGTATACAGCCTTCAATATGGATTGCATCTCAATGTCAAGAAAACAAAGTTCCTACCACTGGGTCAATAGCCAGCATCATGATAGATGGAGAAAAGATTGAAACTGTCAACAATTTCATCTTACTTGGATCCACAGTTAACACCTTTGGTATCAGCAGTCAGGAAAATCAGGAGATGTGGTGCACTGAGAAAGTCCGCAGTTAGAGACTTCTCCAAATTATTGAGGAGTATGATGTCAGTTTGAAGACCAAAGTGCATCTGATTCAGTCCGTGCTCCTTCTGGTCACTTGCTATGTATCAGCAGTGCTGCAGGAGAAAGATAGACAATCTCTCCCCGTACAATTTAGAGTCTCCTGAAAACTCACCAGACGGTCAACTATGAGTTGATCCTAACTACACAGCAGTGAGTCAAGCACGTTCAATATTACTGAGCCAACCACGTAATGAGACTCAGTCAGAACAAACGAAAATGGAGTCCAAAGCAGATCCTTACCTGGATCCCAATATTAGCCCCAACTCCATTCCCAACCTTGACAACCCACCCACATCCCTAACTGTTCCAGGCAGAGGGAACAGCCAATAAAATACTCTGACATAGAGGTGTATCTGGCATGGTTTATGAATAACCAAGGCCAAGCAGAGAGAAAAGAGAAGACTGGAGGTTAGTGAGAAAGGGTCCATTTATCCCCCTTTTTACCATCTTGTCTATCTTTCCTTGGATTCCATTGCATCAGTATAAAGTCCCAGCTCTTAAGCATGACTTTGCTGTGATACTGCAGTTTCCGCTCAGGCTTGAGTCTCACTTCCTGCTTTTCCTTACGTCCTTCAGCAATACAAATTACCTATAGGTCCTACTAAACACCTGGGCTTTGCTCCTGGAGTTCTCCTTGCATAGAATGCTCTCCTGTTCCTTTTTCACTGACACAGTCCTGCTTACTTTTTTTTTTATTAATTTCAATGGACATTTACAGAGACTTTGGATTTCCATTCATTCATTGTTGCACTTTTTCCCCTGACCCCCCGCCCAGTACACTCTTCTTTTTGAAAAGTAAAAGAAAAATTCTTTCATTGTTTTACAATCCCTCCCCCCAGGTCCACTCCACTATGCAGCCTTCATTCTGGACTTCTGTCATGACAATAATACCTAATCACATATCCCTTTTAAACAGTTTTCTCCATAATCTGTTTCAATCATGCTTACTTTTTTTTTTCTATAATTATATTTTTATTAATTTTCATAAACATTTACAGAGATTTTGGGCTTCCACTCATTCATTGTTGCACTATTCTCTCTACCCTCCTCCCAGT
>NW_006399936.1:1404266-1414430 GCF_000299155.1 Elephantulus edwardii | reverse complement strand
CCCAGTCAGTGGTTTCCCTTTTTACCCTACTGGAGTCATGCTTACTTTTTAACCCTCCATCTTGGTGTTGCCTCCTCTGGCAAACCTTTCCTACCTCCTCGGCCTCTTTCCGGTTGGGAGCTCCTTTAGGCTCCCACAGCCCCTATGTTCTCCTTACTGTCCTTTTATTGACTAACTGATATTGTAACGTCTCTAACAGGGACACAGTCACCTCTGTATCTCCAGAACCAGGCCATGCACAAAGGAGAGCCCTCAGTGAATGTTGGAGGGAGGAAAAGAGGACCCTAAGAGTTCTAGTTTGGAGCTCTGCAGTCCCAGGTGCAGGAGTCAGGCCTGCTGAGAATGCCTGATCGCAGTAAATGCATCTGTGATGATGGAGTAGTGGGACAAAGGGGTAGCCAGTGCAGAACAGGTGGGAGAGAGGCCCTGAGTGAAGAGATTATCAAGGTGTGGAGCACAGGTACAAAATGGAACTAGTAATAGTAACATCAGAAATTAACTTCAGAAACTAACTTCAGGTGAAGACAATGCTACTCAAAGAAGACCAAAGCTGATACCCTCCACTCTCCAGCCCTTTTACCAATTCTCACACCAGCCACCCCGTACACAACACTCTCTGCTTCTCTTCTGGGTTTGAAAATTAGTTGCAATTGACCACACAGAACTCACAGTTCATACTTACAGTTAAATGGTTTAAGGAAATAATAAATTATAATTCAGGACGAGGATCAGGAAACATGTAAGCAAAGTTTCCGTTCTTCAGAGCAGAACAGCTCTCTCGGCTCCTCATGGCCCTGCTACCTACAGTCATGAACTCTGCCGTGAGACCCCCTTGGAGCCTGTCTCTCCCAGCCCTGCTGTGCCCGTTACCACTGGCTCTGCGATGGGACCATGCCATCTTGCTATCTTCAGTATCACAGCCATTGACCTATGTTACAGATCTTTTAGGAATTTTAGGAAGTCCATGTATCATTCTTCCTCTTTCTTTTTCTCTTCTTTCTTCTGCTTCTCTTCCATGTTCTGTTTGAAAAAAAACCTCTGCATATATATGCAATGTATAAATTTCAAGGCACAGCCTATCCCAGTAGAGGAAGTTACAAACTGACCAATCCCTTCTAGGTGGGCTATGAACACTTTATTTGCATATCAAGCTACATAGGATTCACCTCTCTGGATAGTTAAACCAGGCTGCTCCTTGGAGGCAATGATTTTGAAGCTTTGTCTGACATACTTTGGACATTTTGCAAGGAGGGACCAGTCCTTAGAGAATGATGTCATGCTTGGGAGGGTGGAGGGACAGCGCAGGAAAGGAAGACCCTCTATGAGGTGGACTGATTCAGTGACTGAGGTAATCAGGGTGGGTGTGTCAGAGACAGTGAGATTGGCGCAGGATAGAGCAGGGTTTAGGGCTGTTGTAAATAGGTTGTTATGAGTCTCAGGCGACTTGATGGCACATAACAACAACAACTTTGGATAGTTAACAATAAGTTCATTTGCACATTATATTGACTAATCCCTTGCAAATTGCTACTGGTCATAGAGCAGGCTGCAGTCTAGGAGGAGAGGGGGGAAAATCAAACTAAAAGCTTTTTACATTTTACCCAAGAAATAATCAACCTGGACAAAAAGTAAACTCTCAGGAGCAGAAAACAAAATTCTCAGAGGATTAGTGGAGGAAATATCTCAAAATGTTTCCAAAACAAAACCAAAGCAAAAGATCATATACATAAAGCACTCATTTCACCACAACAGCCCATTATTCATTGATTCCATGAATTTCTATAGTATTGTTCTAGATACTGAAAGGAGAAGCTAATATGGTCCTTGTTCTCTTGGATATCATTATGGCTCAACCTTCATCATTATAATCATCTACAAAAGTATGAGAGCTGCCATTGTCCTAAGCTCATTCTGTTTGTGAACTCATTTTTTCTTTATAAACCCTAAAATTGGTAGCACTAGACAGATGAGGAAATTGAGTTATAGCAAGGTTAAGAGACAGCTCAAGATCACACAACTAGTAGGGGACAGTGCTAGTATTTGAGCCGGGAATCAGGCTGCAGAGCTGGATCCCTTTACTTATCTTTTCTAGTCCCAGGGGCTTGACCCTTTCTAGCTATGAGCCCTTTCCATACAGTTGTCACCCTAGATTCCATTAAAAAGATCTGCAAAGAGCTGTCATCTCTGTTGCACAGGTGAAGTGGAAGAGAAAGAACAAAACTCTATTTTTAGCCATTATTATGAGTCACATTATACACTCCAAAGTGGTGTGGCTGCAGTGACTGATCTCCTCTAGTTTTATGATGTGGGGAGAGAATTACCATCAGCATCAGCGTCAGTCCAAGGCTGGCAGATGTCAGACACGCCTCCTCTCTCCAGTCTTCTTTTAATTCATCTGTGACACCGCCCCCCCCATCCTCTAATTCTCTTCCGGATTCAATAATTTGTTACAATGGCCACACAGAACTCACAGACCACACTTAAAATGATCGGGTTTATTAGAGAAGTAACAGGTTACCATTCAGATCAGGAAAGACTCAGGATACAGTTCCTCAATCAATACAGCCCCTTCCTAGCCTGCAGGTAGGTCTCCCAATAGTCCTTGGTTTTTCAGATTTTAACCCCTCAGTATTTTGAACCCCCTTGGACAAACCTGGAGTCTGTCTTGCTCAGACAGTGTTACAAAAGTTCTTTAGCACACCTGACAAGTGCCCAGAGGCACCCTACTCTGCTAACAAGCTTCCTGTCCAAAAGTGCTCAGCGTTCTCACTCCACGGGTCACGAAGCCTACCTGCACCAAATGGCCAAAGACACTCAACTTACCAAACATGTCTTCTGCCCAGAGGTACCCACTTTTCCCGCTCTGGTTCCAAAGAAAAATCAATGCCTTTAAATTAATGATGTTGGAAAAGAGTCTTGAATATACTGTGAAAGAGCAAACAAATCTATCTTGGAGGAAGTGCAACCAGGATGCTCCTTAGAGGCAAGGATGGTGATGCTTTGTCTCATATACTTTGAGCATGTTTTTAGGGGTGGCCAGTCCTTGGTAAAAGACATCACGCTGGGAAAGGCATCAATCTTCAGGGAATGAGATAGGTTGATGCAGTGATTCTAACAACAGGCAAAGCATGCCAGAGACCTTGAGGATAGTTCAGGATAGGGTCATTATCAATCAGACTTAACTGAACAACACCTAACAATATCATCATACATTGGTAGTGCAGTCTATAAGGAGTCGTGCTGTTAACCCAAGGGTCATGTTTTTCTGGTAGTTTGAATCCACGAGCAGTTGGTGGAGAGAAAAATAGGTCATTTCCTCCTGTGGGATTTGGAGCTTCTGAAGCCCTTTTGGAGGTACAACTATGAGTCAACGATCAGCCAATGAAGATGAATTTAAGTTTTGACTTTTTATTCCACCACCTTGGGGAGCTCTGATGGCATAGTCCACAGAGAGTTGTCCTTTTTTGTGTGTGTGCCCAAGTTTATTGAAAATATTACATACAGCACAGCAGACAGCTCCACGTGGAGCTTTGAAATTCATCCCGATGGTGGGTTGAGTGACCTGCAGCTTGGACAGACTGCCAAAGTCCAAGAGTTTCAGCATTTCCTTAGTATCAGGATCTACTTCAATGATCTCCTGATCCAGGGCTGAAACCTCTGGTACATAATTCTCTCTCCTTTCTCTCCCCTCCTCCTGCACCTTAAGGAGATGCCTCCCACAGGCCCTGAGTCCGCTTCATCAGATGTGCGATCTCGCACACATGCTTGTTCGTGTGGAAGTCATTACCCAGGCACGGGTAGTATTTCTCAGTGATGACCCGGGCCGCCTTCATGATTTTGGTGCAAACGTGGCCCATGTTGGTGGGTCCTTGGTGAAAGATCAAGAGTTGTCCTCCTTACCCAACACTTCTCTGGCAGTTCAACGCCACCAGAGGTAGATCGGCCATTTACAGTAATTTACAGTCTCTGAAAACTTGCTGGAGGGTTAGCTATCAATCAATTCTAACTTGACAGCAAGAAGAGAGTTGAACATCCATCATTTGCAAGACAGAAGGGCAGTCTCCTCCCATAAACATTTACCACTTCTAGAAGGGGTTTGTTCTTTTTGTGTTATGTTGTTGTTGTTTTAATTATTCAGCAATGTGGTGAAAGTAACAATGTCTAGGAGAAAAACACATCAAATAAACACTGCAGCATAAATAGGTTCATGGCCTTTGCCCTCTGGTTGGGTGTCTATCATCTTTTCATCCTGGCTTTTGCCCCAGGCTCCTACAGAGCCACTCAGGCTTTCCCATCTTGCCATGTCCCTGTCTGGTTCCTTCATCACATCTTACTTTCCTTTCAGCCATTATAAGACAAAAACTAAACCCAAACCAATCTACTGCCATTGAAGTGACTCAGCTGACTATCCATCAGGTTTCCACGGTTGCATTTGTCTTTAGAGTTCCCTTTTTCCGTTCGGACAAGTGTTCCTTGGTCTATAGAAAGGTTTCATATAAGCAGAATTAAGCATTCTGAGACTCTCATTCTTAATGTCAGCTCTAATTTGTTATGATCCATATAGTCAAAAGCTTTTGTATAGTCAATACCACAGAAGCAAACACCTTTCTGTTGTCTTCTGCTTTCAGCCAAAATCCACCTGACATCAGCAATTGTGTCCCTCATGTTCATGGCCTTTTCTGAATCCAGTTTTAATTTCTGTCAGTTTCCTATAGATATACTGTTCCAGCTTTCTTGGGGATAATCTTCAGTAAGCTTTTACTTGTACTCGATATTAATGATACTATTCCATGACTTCCTCATGAAATATAGGAATTAATAGAGAGGATGAGGGACCTCTCCAGAGTACTGACAAGCAACGATGTCAGTCTAGAGACTAAGGTGCACCTGATCCAGTCAATGGTCTTCATAATTACTTGCTATGCATCAGAGAGCTAGACAATAACTAAAGATGACAGAAGAACCGATGCCTTTAAGTTGTGGTGCTGGAAAAGAGTATTGAACATACCATCAGGAAAACAAATAGGTCTGTCATGGAGAGGGTGAAACCAAGATTCTCCTTGGAGGTTAGGATGTTGAAGCTCTGTCTCATTTTGGGCCAGAAGGGACCAGTCCTTAGAGAAAGATATTATCCTTGGAAGGGTGGAATGATAACAGAGGAGCCTAAGACCCTGATGAGATGGATTGATACAGTAACTGGGGCGATGGGGGTAGGAGTGTTGGAGTCAGTGAGACTGGCTCAGGACAGCACAGAGTTCAGAGCTGTTTTATACACGCACACACATTGTTGTTAAGTGCTGTCGAGTCGTAGGCAACTCATAGCAGCCCTATGAACGAAAGTGCTTGACACTTGCATGACTTTCATCCTTTCTCCAGGTTCACAGGGTGTCCGGAGGCAAGCTATTTATGGAAGTGAATGCCACTCCTGCTTCCAAGCTTGTTTTAATTGGGGAGCTCCACCAAACACTGTCCACCATAGGCAACCATTATCTTATTTACACATAATGTCACAGTGTTCAGCTTCACAGCAACCACAAGTTACCTCTGTATGGCAAGTGGACATACCAGGGCTATACGACCTAGAAGAAGATTTGACCAAAACCAATTAAAAACAGGCCTATATACATATATGTCTACGTTATATATATATTAGTATAGTTATTATTTTATGATATATATGTTATATATAGGGTCTCTGTATATTGCAGGCAACTTGACGGCACATAATAACAACAACAGCAACAATCTATCAAGTGGAAAAAAATCTCCATGTTTATTCATGAAAGGAAGAGGGTATCATTTGGGATCAACCTATGTGGGAGGGATTATGATAATTAAATACACGTGCAGTTGTACCATTGGCAGTCCTAGTTAGATCTTGTGGGGAAGATGGCAGAGAGGATGCATGAGTCAGGTAATTTTAGGAACACGTGCTTTAAGGACAGCTGCCTCAAGGTGAAGTGCTTAATCATCACAGAACATGCCCTTGCAAGTTGACTGTCCTCTAGAACGTCATTCAGGGGTGACTTTCATGGCAACTGAAAGCTCTTAGGAAGGTCAGAGGTTGTTAAGAGGGAATACCTGGGGGCACCTAGGCTCCTCCTGTGTTCCTGGACCTGGTGATGTCTGCACTGGCGGAATGCTGGCCTTCTTGATCTGAACCATCTCAGGGAAAAATAACTCAGCACATCATGTAAAGAGAAAAAAGGAGATGGGAAGACAAGAAAGTCTGTGATGCAGAGTAAACCAAGTAGTAATTCAGTTAAAGTTTAACACAGTTAACATTTTCCTTCCCTCTCATTGAAAAAGTCATCTTTGGTGGCCTAGTGGCAAGAAGCTGCACTGCAATAAGGAAAAAGTGATTCCTGATCAGAAGGGGAAGATCGTTACTCTGTTAAAAGAAGGAAGTGATGCTCAGCTATAGACTGCAAGATTGAGGCAAACTACCCCAGTTAAAGGATTTAAACCTAACAGGGAGGTCTTCCTCAGAACGGTCCTTCAAGACCAACAGGATATTTCTCCCTTTTAAAATATTGTTAAATGGTAGTTTTCTGTTGCAGGAAAGCAATACCAAACTATGGGGTTCTGTAATTCACCGCAATGTGTCACAGAACTCACCTGCCATTCAAATGACTCACACAGTTGTAGAGGCTGCTATGTCCCAAATCCATGGGCCAGGGGTCAGTCTGGTCCTTGCTTTCAACCCATATGGTTGCAGATGTTGAGCAAACCAAATTAGCAGGTCAGACAACAGGCTGCTGGCTCACAAGGCTAAGGAATTTGGCAAATCAGGTCAGATGAGAGGCTGTTGGCTCACGTTCCAAGAACCAGAGGTCAGATGATGATGTGGAGCTGAAGAGTTTTGCCAGAACATTCGTATATATTGGATGCAGACCATGCTCTCAAGGAAACTCTCCTTGTTTGAACAATGTGGTTGGAAGGATGGTGACTTGAGTTACCCCTTTAGTATAATTAAAGAGACACACCATCCTTATTCTTGCCTCATTAACATAATGGACATCTCACTTCCAAATGGGGCCACAACTACAGGCATAAAATGAAGCATAATTCTATCATTATATAACCACTAAATCATATAATTACATATCTGTCAAACAAGGGAAAAATCACGGTCCATTCAATCTGACCTATAACCTTAATCAATCATAGCAGGTTCTTTACATCTTATTTGCATTCACAGCAGGCTGGTCAGTCTCCTGGGTTTGCTACAAGCATATTATTTCTATCAAACTCACCTCATTCTGAGGAGTCAAAATTGACTCACAGCTAACCCTCTAGTGGATTTTATTTTTTAGAGGCTCTCAACCACAAGGAAAGAGAATTCCCATCTTTCTCCTTTGGAGCAGCTGGCGGATTTGAACTGCATGCCTTTGTGTTGGCAGCACACCTATTTCAACTTCAGCTCCATCCCATAGTTGCATGGGAGTCACAAACATTATGGCTAGAAGGGTCATCTAAATAATACACCGCACCAAAAACTGCTACAACAATCAAATCTCTTTTGGAAGAAATAGAATTAGAATGCTTCTTAAAAAGGTAGACGGTGTTTCATGTCCTTTGGACAGGTGATCAGAAAGGGATCAGTCCTTGAAGATGGGCATCATGGTTAGCACAGCAGAGGATCAGTGAAAAAGATGAAGGTGTTTCAACAAGATCGATTGGCAGACAAAGGAGGTGCAACCATAGGCTCAAACATAGCAGTGATTTTTGAAGATGTCACAGACATCTCTCAGTTGTCAATTCTGAGGTGCAATTAAAGTCACCCTAAGTCAGCACTGACTCAAGAGCATCTAAGAACCACAAAGTGTGGACTGAAAGGGGCCTGTTTACCTGAAACCAGTCCCTACAAACTTGAGCTTTCACACCACACTGGCCAGCACTGACTTCTCAGCCCCCAAGTCACCTGCAGGTCCCTCAAGTCGCGATATGAGAAGAGAACCACAGGAGAATGTTTTGGGGTCAGAACAGGCTGTCTGCAAGAGGTGAGTGGTTTTCCAGGCAGGGGAAGCTTAAGGTAAGAAGGTAGAGTTTGGGAAGCCATTCCATTTGCCTTGGCAGGTTAGGAATCCAAGGTCTGCAGGATGCAGAATATGGCGAATTTCCTCATCCTGGAGTTGTCGACACTGCATCCAGCCCAGTGTCATCCAGTGCAAGCTCTCCTGTCAGCCCTAGAGGTAGGATGCATTTTTTCCTCTTTCCTGAAGGACCTAAATCTAATGGAGATTGGGCGCCCCCTGGGAGCAGACTTTGGTAGTGGACGCTGGAGGACCCAGATGGAAAAGGGGGCAGTTCAAGAAAGAAAACCTGCCCGCAAGTTTTCTTCTCACCAACTCGAGTTTGTTGGATACCTGGGATCACAAAATGGCTAAACCGGAAGAGACCCTGGAAAAGGAGCTATCCACACGTGCCTCCTGTCAAGCCCTGGGCTGGGCACGTTTTCCCGAGCACTGTTCAATCCTCCTAATTGCTTCGAGGTAGGTATAAACTCCATTTTTCAGTTATGGAAATAGAGGGCTACTGACTTTTCAAGGAGGGATGAGTCTCAAGATTTGGAAGATACTGGTTCCAGGACATTGGGAGAAACAAGAATGGTGGTGAAGATGCTCAAGCTTTCCAACGGGAGGTTGTGTATGGGGAGAGAAACCACGCCTCCCTTATCGCGATAGCAGCGATAGCGGGTTGCTTCCTTTAAGAGCCATCCTGTGAAGCCCCAGGGAGACGGACACCACAGTGTTCCTAGCTACTGACTGTCTTTTCCGCTTCTGCTGGCAACTGTCCCCCACTGGCGACATACAGTTTCCTCCTCCGTTAGAGAGCAAAGCCTCGGGACTACATTTACCGACAGGCCATTGGAAGAGGCTTTCGGTTTCGCAGTGTGGCAAGCTCGGCGTGGTACACGTTTCTGGCGCCTCCGTCCTTTATCTGTAAGAGCTAAGAGAGGGACTACGTCCCCCAGCGGGCACTGGCACAGAGGGCGAGCGGTCCAGGCTGACATCTTTACTGTAGTCCTTTTCCCTTCTCCTGCAAGAAGCAACCCAAGCGGGTGGACTACAATCCCACGTCGCCGTCTCCCGTTCCCTTGGGTCTCCCAGTCGGCTGGTAGTCCCCGCCCCGTTCCCTTTCCATTGTCTGCTGAAGATAACAGAGGGAAACCGGGAAGACTACAACTCCCGTCGTGCACTGCGGCTCCCCGTGGGGGAATTTTGATATTCCAGGCGGGCGAAGTGCCCAAGGTGGTAGAATGAGCCGACGGAGACAGGTTTAGGTATCCTGCCATCTTTCTGGTAGTCTCTGTATCCTTCTAATCCTGCCACTCTTAAGGGACACCAGAAGCCTAGAAAACTACTATTCCCATCGCACCGCAATGGGCTTGACTACCAGTCAGGTGTACGCCCCTCTTTCGCCATCTTGCTTGTAGTCCTCGTTTCTTTTCACCTTTCCATTGTTCCTGACGAGTAGAAATGGCAGCGGGAAGGCAGCAGAGGGACTGCGACTCCCGTCAGGTACCACACACGCGAAGGGTTGTGGACCGGAGGGCGTGTGATTGCCTGGGAAGGAGGTCGGGTCGGGAGAGAAGGCCATCTTGTTTGTAGTCATCGTTCCCACTCCTTCTGTATGTTATGGAACTGGGAGCCTCGGCGCAGCCGGACTATAACTCCCGGTATCCTCTGCTCCGGAGTGGCGCTCCCGACGCCATCTTGTTTGTAGTTCCTGCAGGTCTCGGCGTCCTAGCATTTGCACAGTAGGCCGGCGTCCGCGGGACTACGACTCCCGTCGTGCCCTGCGCGTGCTCGTCCTGGAAAGGGGCGGTGGTGTGGGAAGGCGGGGGCAGGGGGCGGGGTTCCTCTTGGGAGAAGGAGGGAGTTAGGAGGAGGAGGAGGAGGAGGGAAGGATGAGGGAGGGGGGAGGAGAGGAGGAAGGAGGAAGGAGCTGAGGAGGGATGAGAGAGGCGGCCTGGGCCCCGGGCCGAAGCAGCGCAGGGTCGGGGGACCAGGGGGGTTGAGACACCCCAATTTCCCCCCTCCCCTGTCCCCCTGCCCTTCTCCATCCTTTCCTCTCATCCTCCAGCTTGAGGGGGAAGATTTATTCAAATTCTATTTAAATCCCTACATCCCGAGGGTCGCGCGCTGGGGGGAGGGGGAA
>NW_006399936.1:1399280-1403936 GCF_000299155.1 Elephantulus edwardii | reverse complement strand
AGGGGAGCTGGGACTCGGACCCCGGACTGATTGGGGCCCGGGCCGAAGCTGAGTACCCTGCGGCCGAGAAGCCCCCGCTGGCCTGGGGGGGCTGAGGGACTGAGCCCCCCGGAGCAGGACCTCCCCCTGGAAGGGCCGCGCCGCAGCCCGTGGGAGGGCCTCGCCCCCGGCGCCCCCCATCTCCACTCGCCGCCGTCCCGGCCTCCGCCGGAGGGAGGGGCCGAGCGCCCTCGGGGGGCCGTGGACCCCGGCGTTCTGAGCGTTCCACGCCCCGCGCCGCCCGGCCCCCCCGCCGCCGATGGCCGCCGACCCGCCGGGAGCTGCCGAGAAGGGAGAGATGGCTCCCGGGACACGTGTGAGGTGGGTTCATGCGGCGCCTCCTCGCCCTCGGTCCTGGGCAGCTCCCACTCCCATTCATCCTCCACCGGCCGCCTCACCTTCCCCGCCCCCCCGCCTCACCTCTGCTCTGCACACCGCCTCTGCCTCTCTAGCTCTCCTTCCTATTTCAACCCTGGGGAGCTAGCCTTCCTGTCCAGATCCCGCTTCCCCCTGCAGACCCCCACCCTCGCCAGCAGTGCTACCCTCCAGGCCCCTCCCCTCTTGGATGGGGCTGGAAGTCCCTGCAAAGAGGGAAGCTGGGGTAAGACTGGCCTGGAATAGAGACCCTCCAGGCCTTCTGAGTCCGTATGGGATCTTGCAGAATCTGGTTTCCATGGGAAATGCAGCCCAAGGGATTCCAGACAATTAGGCATGAAAAGAATTGAGCCCATCCTGAGCTTTATGGGAATGTCAGGCAGGATTTTAGATTCCTTGGGAATTTGGGAGATTGCCCAGGTTGACCTGAGGGACGCAAGGAGAGAGGGTGTTGGGTCAGAGGAACCTCTAAGAGGAGCCAAGGGTGTGAGATCTTGGACCTCACAGTGGGGTTTTAGAGTCCTGGGAAGTTGAGATGAGATAAGATC
Organism: Elephantulus edwardii; assembly: GCF_000299155.1. Classification (NCBI taxonomy): domain Eukaryota; kingdom Metazoa; phylum Chordata; class Mammalia; order Macroscelidea; family Macroscelididae; genus Elephantulus; species Elephantulus edwardii. Next base: position 1,402,974 of record NW_006399936.1, on the reverse strand, counting down.
CCATTGGATCTGGTGATGCTATCTAGGTGTGGAGGTAGAGGTTGGGTGGGGTCTGCGCTGGAGCTTATCTAAATCCTCAGTGAGAGAGACAGACAGACAGAGAAAGAGGGAGAAAGGAGAGAGAAAGAAGGGTGACTCTTCCACTCAACAATCTGGGTGTCTTGCAGGTAAAGCTGGGGGGTTTCAGGTTGGGGAAAGCTGCGAGGTACACTGCATTTGGATCCCAAGGGGAAGAGCTGGGATCTTTGCTCAGACCACTTTACCAACAAGGGGCTTCAGTGTGTAGACGTCAGGGGAGAGGGTCCAGTGTGTCTTCCTTTCCCCTTGCTTAGGGAAGGGGGTTCTGAAGAAGTCTTAGAGGAGAGCAGGAAGCTGGCCATGTGGGGGAGAGAGGCATTGAGTGAAGGGAGGGACTGGTTCGCCCTACACACAGACACACTTCAGCAGAAGGCATGACCTTGTTGTCTTGGATATATGGGTAGACCCTTGGCTACCTGGAAGTCGGGTGAGTCTCCCAGGCCAGGGGCCCAAGTGGGCCTACCTAACCTTTCCGTTATCCATCCACAGCCCTCGGCGTTGCTGACGCCCCCAATGTCGTCGAGCAGCCGGGGACCGGGGGCCGGAGCGCGCCGACGCCGAACCCGCTGCCGCCGCTGCCGGGCCTGTGTGCGAACTGAGTGCGGGGACTGCCACTTCTGCCGAGACATGAAGAAGTTCGGGGGGCCTGGGCGCATGAAGCAGTCGTGCCTGCTCCGGCAGTGCACCGCCGTGAGTTCAGCCTCCAGTGTGGGGGCACCCTTCCCCATGTGGCTTGCTGGCCTTTCTAGGGTGGCTTGGGGACCTTCCCAGAATGGACTGCCCAGTTGCTGTTTGCTCACTTATTCGTATACTTTTATTCATTCACTTGTTTAAAAATCCACTCCGTCCATCTTTGTGCTCTGCCTCAAGCTGGAGGCAAAGCTTGTAGGCTTAGCTGGACCTGACCCCTTCCTGCCTTTTCGTCCCTTGTAGGAGCAAAAGCTCATAGAAAGTTCATTTTTTTCCCCTCCCCGGAAGCATTTGCTGCCAAGAGCCCACTCCCATAGCTGGCCTCTGTAAGCAGGGCTTGCCCTCCTCTGGCCTCTTTCCTCACAGCTCAGGGCAGTGTTGAGTTTGAGCCAGGCTTACCCTTCATGTGACCTTGAGCCAACCACTTGGAGCCTCAGGTACCTTCTGTAAATTATTTCCTTTGTTGAGTTGTAAAGATAAACAATGGTGTGGATGTAACAGCGTCTAGTACAATGCTTAGCACACAGTAGATGTGAGAGAAATGGGGGTTTCCTCCCTCCCTTTATCATCCTTTGGCCTCAGACCTCTAGAGAGGGACCATGCCAAGCCAGGTACCTCCTGCACCCACTTCCTACACCACCACTGTCCTCTCATCTTCCAGCCACACTGTCCGATTAGCCTCTTTGCCCTGCTACCCCTTTCTCTTTTCGTCTTCTGCTGTCATCTTTCTTGAACTCACCTTAGAGCCTCAGTATCTCCAATCTGGCACCATATTAGCACTTTGATCCTGGGTCATATTGTCAGAAGGTTGTTCCATTGCCTCTAGATCTAACCAGCTGCCTTTAGTATTCCTCGGGTTCTCCCCAAAAGTGAGTTCATTGTGGGGTCTGGGACCATCTTTGGATTCCTTTCTGCCCATTGCTCAACCTCAGAGTCACCCCCACGCTGCTGCTGTGCCCTCTGAGTCCCGCTGTCCTGTATGGCTGTATTTTCCCAGCCCCACAGGTAGAGTCTTCAGGACAGGGAGAATTACTAATCGGGTGCCCTATAAGCATTATGTAATTGTTACAACGGTCCTACAAGGGCAAAAACGTCGTTCGTTGTATTTTAGAGATGTGGAAACGGAGGCTTAAGGAGGTTAAATCTGTTTCTCAAGGTCACACAACCAAAAAGGAGCAGGCAAGGATTTGACCCATCTTGGCCCTTATGTTCCAAATCTTTGTCCTTATCCAGCAGCTAGCCAGGGCCCCCCAAAGGGAGGGTCTCTTCCTCTTGTTTCAAGGCCTCTGATACCTTCTCTCTCCCTGCAGCCCGTGCTCCCACACACAGCTGTGTGCCTCTTGTGTGGGGAGGCTGGGAAGGAGGACACGGTGGAGGGAGAGGAAGAGAAATTTGGTTTGAGCCTCATGGAGTGTACAATCTGCAACGAGATTGTCCACCCCGGTTGCCTAAAGGTAATAACCCCTAGGGCCGAGGAGTCTGGGGTGGGGCAGATAGTTAAGGAAGGAGGAAGCTGGAAATGCTGCCTGAGGGGGTTATGGCACCCTATATCCACTCCCTGCCTTTCCCACAGATGGGGAAGGCTGAGGGTGTCATCAATGCAGAGATTCCCAATTGCTGGGAGTGCCCTCGTTGTACCCAGGAAGGCCGGACCAGCAAGGTACAGATAGGGGCTGAGCAGGTGTTGGGCTCTGGGAGGCTGATGGGTGGAGGGGCTGTGCAGAACTTCATGCCCCTTCTCCATTTCCCCAGGATTCAGGGGAGGGCCCGGGCCGCAGGAGGGCTGACAATGGTGAGGAGGGGGCCAGCCTGGGGAGTGGATGGAAGCTGACGGAGGAGCCGCCGCTTCCACCGCCCCCACCCAGGCGCAAGGGCCCCTTACCTGCTGGTCCCCCACCAGAGGACGTGCCTGGGCCCCCTAAACGAAAGGAGAGGGAGGCAGGCAGTGAGCCCCCAGCCCCAAGGAAAAAGGTGAGCCAGGGAGCTTGCTCACTAGGTCAGGTCAAAGAGATTGTGGGAACTGTAGTTTTAGCCCACAATGGCAGAGCGGGTGGGCCTAGGATGGTCTCAGGTGTGTCCCCCAGGGGCTGTGGGGAGAAGGAGTCCAGAAGCTGCTGGGGGTGGGACGGTGAAGCATGCTCAGTGCAGGAAAGTACAGGTGAGGGGGAACTGGCCCCAGGCCTAGAAGCTTCTGGGAGCCCTGGGTGCTGGGGAGGATTGAGAGAGCATGCTCAAATTAGCTGCTCCAGAGGAGGGAGGGGCTGGAAAGGGCCTGAGGGGGAAGAAAGAGGAGATGGGAGCATGCTCAGTGAGCCAAGACACTGGTTGCAAGGTGAGCATGCTCAGAGTTCTCCCTGGGATGGGGCCTGCTGGGATTTGTAGTCTTGAGAGGAAGGTGTGGAGTTGAGTTTTACTAGCAGTGAGGGGCTAGTGTGATTTCTCCCTTCCCCGTATCTCCTTCTTGACTTGTAGGTGAAAGGAGGCCGAGAGAGGCACCTGAAGAAGGTGGGTGGAGACGCCTGCCTTCTCCGAGGATCGGACCCAGGCGGCCCCGGCCTTCTGCCCCCCAGGGTTCTGAATCCGAGCCAGGCTTTCTCGTCTTGCCACCCTGGGCTCCCTCCCGAGAACTGGGAGGTGTGCCTGGGACCTCTTCCCTCCCCCAACCCTGTTTCCGTGCCCCACCCTATCTGGAGGTAGAGACCTAACCCTTCTTGATTGCTTTGCTCTAGTCCACACTCTGTCCCACCTGGCCACAATAGGTACCGCAGCTGTGGGAACGGATGGGGAGAAGAGGTCAGGGCTACTAGGTCTTAGGAGCCCCTGACTCCCAAGAGCTCACGAGGGATCATCTTGCTTTTTTGCCTCATTTTTTCTAAGCTTTAAAGAAAAAGAAACTTAGTTCATTTTCCTGTCCAATTGTTGATTC
>NW_006399936.1:1374051-1399180 GCF_000299155.1 Elephantulus edwardii | reverse complement strand
TTGCCTCATTTTTTCTAAGCTTTAAAGAAAAAGAAACTTAGTTCATTTTCCTGTCCAATTGTTGATTCCTTGTGTAGTCTCAGCATTTAGTCAACAGCTCTGAGCCTCAGTTTCCTTATCCATAAAGTGGGGTTTTACCTACCCCATCCCAAAGAATTGTTTAATGAGATGATGAAAGTAAATGAACTTTGTAAGTGGTAAAGTTCTACGCAAATTGGAGCCATAGAGAAAGAGACTTGCCCTAAGGTGATGGAGTGGCCAGTTCAAGATGCAGGCAGATGTTACTGTCCTTACATGGTAAAGTGGTAAATGCAGTTGTTTGTCTGATGGTGTTTAAGTACTGATTTAGCCAGGTGGCAGTTTGTGATGTGAAGAGTCAACGTTATTTTCTGAGTCCCAACCTCTTAGATCTGAGCGCCCCCTACTCTTAGTTTGCTGTATGTAGTGAATTAATGAGCGTGGGATTCTCTACTTGGGACAGGTGATATGTTATCCTTACATTACTTTTGATTAAGTCAAGTGTCCTGTTACTGATGAGGGAAGCGAAGTCCAAAGAAGGGCAGTGACTCGGTAAAGGTCTCATGACAATCAGGAACAGGACTAGAGCTGCAACTCAGGACTGTCCCCTTGGGCTAGTCATTCCTTGGTGACTCCTCAGGGGCAGGGTGGGTGGGACAGCCGTTGCCAGGTCCTAAAACAGCCTCCTGTTGCTTTGCAGAAACCAAAGCCACCTTTGGCCTCTGCTGAGGGCCCAGCGGTGCCGTCCCCGTCCCCACAGAGAGAGAAGCTGGAGCGCTTCAAGCGGATGTGCCAGCTGCTGGAGCGGGTGCCTGACACATCCTCATCCTCCTCCGACTCTGACTCCGACTCCGACTCATCAGGCACATCCCTGAGTGAGGACGAGGCCCCTGGCGAGGCCCGGAACGGCCGACGACCAGCCCGGGGCAGCTCCGGAGAGAAAGAGAACCGTGGGGGGCGGCGGGCTGTGCGCCCTGGCAGCGGAGGGCCCCTGCTCAGCTGGCCCCTGGGCCCCGCACCGCCGCCCCGGCCCCCACAACTGGAGCGGCATGTGGTCCGCCCTCCACCTCGAAGCCCTGAGCCTGACACACTGCCTTTGGCTGCTGGATCCGACCACCCTCTGCCCCGAGCTGCCTGGCTTCGCGTCTTTCAGCACCTGGGGCCTCGAGAGCTGTGTATCTGCATGCGAGTCTGCCGAACTTGGAGCCGCTGGTGAGTGGCCTGAACGGGCTGGGGTTCCCTTGCTCTTCCTCACTTGCTGCAGGTCCCCAACGTGATCTTCTGGGCCTTGGTGTTCTTTGTTAATATTTACAGGGAACGTATATACAGCGAAATCTAGAACCTTTGTGCATGGTGGAAACCTGTCAGAGAGGGAGAGCTCAGGAAAGAGCTCATGATAGGAAAAGGGCTCTGACTGCACCCTCTCAGAGGCGGGGAATTTATGAGAAAAACAAAGTCCTTCGTGTTGCTCCCAGGGAGCAGTGGCAGGTCAGCGGCAGGTGGTGAGTTCAAGCCTCCACTGAGCTTTTGGCTAGAAGCTGAGCAAGCGCTGCACCTCCAGAGCTCTCTCCATACGTACGTGCTGTTGTAGTATAAAGCTTAACACTGTTTTTTCTATATACGGGGTTTTTTCCATTTATGAGCTCAGTTAACCTTTGTAACAGTTTTCTAAAGTAGGGACTGTTGTTCAGATGAGGAGGATGAAGCCCAAGGTCATATGGTCAGGCAGTGGTAGACCGAATAATTTGAACATGAGCCCTCTGGCTCCAGAGTCTGTCTTTTGGTTAATATATTCAATTTATTGACTGTTGAGTATGTGCTGTGCGTTGTGCTAAGTGCTGTCGTTGCATTATCTCATTGATGTCACTCTTTCTTCTGAGGATGGTTTGCACATGCAAAAGTCCTCCTCTGGGGCAGCCCCTGCACTCTCAGGCAGCCATGCGTGGGTCTCCGTTTCAACTTGGGGCACTTCCTTCTCCCCTGGTGCCACCACCGGCACCCTCTGTCCATTCTGCCCTTCTCCTCCTGAGCTTTGTTCAGGAACATTGGTCCCCTCCATCAAAACGCCAAATCCCAGATTCCCAGTGGATGACATGGAGGCCCCTTGTGTGTTGCCAGACCTTTGTTCATGGCTTCATTTTCATGGGCCCTTCAGTTGCTGGAGTTGGACCAGGTTGGCCTATTGTATCTCCAGCACAGGCTCAGGGTGTGGAATTGCTCAGGAAGCATTTACTGAATGAGTGGATTTTAGCTCTTTCTCAGGCACTGACTGTAGACCCGTGTGCTACCTGATTTGTTTGGAAAGCACAGTGCGAGGTGAGTGGCTGGATTGGAATCTGCTTCTCTTCCTCTGGGATGAGGTGTTGAGTGCCCATCACTGCCTTCCAGTCTCTGACAGCGCCTGAGAGCGCTCGGAGGATGGCAGCCCAGTGTCTGGAGTCACGTTGTTTGGGTCAAATCTTGATCTTCCAACTCGGTGGAAGCTGCGTTCCATTGGGCTGGTTTCTCACTTTGAGCTTTTTTGTTCACCTGTAAAACCAGGATAACCAAAGCGTTTGCTTCATAGTGGGTGGGAAAGGAGTGCTGGTGGCACAGTGGTTAAGTTCGTAGCTGCTCATTGAAAGACAGGTGATTCAGATTCACGTGGCGATTTCTTAGGGAAAGGCCAGTAGTGGTGTGCTCCCTTCAGGATTACAGCCTGGAAAGTGCTGGGGCGATTCTATTCCTTTGTACGGCATTGTTATGAGACCAGGTCTCTTCCCCGGCAATTCATGACACCAGCGTGTGTGAAGAACTGAGGACACCCCGGAGCACTAAACGCCTCACCCATTAGTGTTGTTGACTCAGTTACCGGAATTTCATGAGAGCACAGACTGTTATGTTCTCTAAACCTATCTCTCTGCCCTTCAAGGGCTCCCAGTCGACCTGCAACATAGAAGCAAAGTTGCAGATACTGCAGGCCAGGGTGGATGGGTTTACTCTCTTTGTCCCTCTTGTTCCTTGAGAACAACACATTGGCTGAGTCCTCTTCAAGGCAAGCTCCATATTGGGCATGTGGGATCCACAATAGAAATAAGGCCTGATTCCTGCCTCCAGGCGGGAGAAACTGAATTGCAGGGTGGTTTTCATCTCAGGTCGTGGAGTCCGGCACCAGGCATTCATTAATAACAATGCCTGCTCTTTGTAATTGTGTGCATAGCCAGCTATACCTTTCAAGGCCTCAGTTTTCTTTCTTCTTTTTTTTTTATATTAATTTTAATAAAAATTTACAGAGACTTTGAATTTCCATTCATTCATTGTTACATTTTTCTCCCTGCCCACTCCTCCCCCCCAGTACCCGCTTCTCTTTGAAAAGTAAAAGAAAAGTTCCCCCATTGTTTTACAGTCCCTCCCCCAGGTTCACTCCACTATGCAGCCTTCGCCCTGGACTCCTGTCATGACAATAATACCTAATCACAAATCCCTTTTAAACAGTTTTCTCCCTCATCTGTTTCAGTGCAGTGTACATTATTGAACCTATCTTTCTCAGTCTCCCCCCAACCCCGATGTCAGTCCTGTTTTACAACAGTGGCACTATGCAGTATCTGTCCCTTTGTGACTGAGATATTTCACTCAGTAAAATGTCCTCCAGGGTCACCCATTTTGAATAATATTTCATGAGTTCCTTGTTTTTCAGTGGAGCGTAGTATTCCATTGTGTGAATATACCACAGCTTCTCTATCCGTTCATTTGTTGATGGGCACTTAGGTTGTTTCCAGCTCCTTGCTATCATGAACAAAGCCGCGATAAACATGTGTGCATAAGGCTCAGTTTTCTAATCTATAGCTTGGCATTGTTATTACTACTCAACCTTGTTGTTTGCCATCAAGTCAGAACTGACCCATAGCTTAACTTACCCTCCAGTGGGTTTTCAGAAGCAATAAATCACATAGTGGGGGATTGTCCATTCTTCTTCTAAGGATCAGCTTTGAACCATGTGTCTTTGGGGTTGCAGCACAGCTTCTAAGCACTAGGCCAGCAGAGCTCTGTACTCAACCTTATGATAATTCAGTGAGAAAATATTTGATGAAAGGACGAGGATGGAGGTGAGCGGGGCCTTTGGAAGCATAATGGGCAATGTTGGAATAGAGACAAGTGGCTTGGTTTGAGAACTTTGTAAGAAGCAAAATGACCTGGCTTTGGTGGTTACTGAAGCTGTGGAGAGAACAGACTTAATAAGTTTCTGGCATGGGAGCCTGGGGGAACAGTAGCACCATTCCCTGAGTTTGGGGACCCAGGGGAGCAGCAGTTTCCAGAGGATCGTGAGGGGTTTAGGTTTTGACATGTTTAAACCGAAACACAGCTGGGTCCTGCATGTCTAAAGTTCAAGAGGGATACAGAATTGGAAGCTCTCAATGTGTAGATGGCAGCCTTAGTTGGTGTAAGTTCTGGAAAGAGCAGCCAGAGAACTGAAGGCGATTGGGTGTTGACGGGTGTCCTAAAGACAGCACAGATTGAGGAAAGAGTAAGTGATGAGCCGAATTGAATGTTGGTGTGAAAGGACAAGGGAGTTCAGGGATAAAGGAATGGCTATTAATACGAAGGTGAGGAAGTGAGGACCGAGTGTGGGAAAGAGGTAAGTGGGAGGCGGGGCCGGTGAGCAGTGTGTGGACGGAGCAGGAAGTGGCAGGCTTTCCTGCTCGGTGGCTTTGATCTTCCCTTGGAACTGGGAACCAGGATGGTCTTCTGAGGGGGGAGAACGAAGGCAGTCAGGGGATGGAAAGAGGGAGATGGTTGAATTTGAGGCTTGGGTTTTTGTGTTTTTTATTACTTTTAATAAACATTTACAGAGATTTTGGAATTCCATTCATTTGTTGCTGCATTTTTCTCCCTGCCCACCAGAGGCTTAGGGTTTTTGAGGGTTTGGGTAAAAGAATGAAGAAAGGAAGGGATTGGAACGAGGGGTCAGGTCCCATTAGGGCTGTAAGTAGAAGCCTGGAGATGGACAAGTAGAGACTTGATGACACCAGGAAGCCCAGGGAACTTCGAGAGGCAAGAACTGGTTACGGTTGGCACCCAGGCGGCTGTGAGCCCATGGACCGCAGTTTGGCCTGGCCCCATTTACTGTGTCCCTTCGGTAAGAGGGAGGTTTGAGGACTTTGGAAATAGTTGGAGTTAAAGAGAAGGTGAAAGAACCTTGGAGCTATGCCTTTAGAGATCAAGCCTAGCTTTCCCAGAATGTTTTCCCAGACGTTGGCCTCTTAGAAGTTCTTTCTACCCTTTTGCCTCAGTGCCATGTTCTAGCTCAGACAGAACCTGTGTTCCCTGTTGCTCTCGTCGTGAACTCTCACACAGTCCTGTTGGATATTTGGACACAGGCTGTGTGCCCAGTGACCACTGTATTTCCTTGTGATACTGCATCTTCATAGCAGCCTTTAGTAGGTACCATCCTTCTCCTAGTCCTGCTTTGTAAAATGGAATTCCAGAGAAGAGAGGGTCACCCAAAACACAGAGGAGGCAGAACCGGAATTCAGACCCCCTCACTCACCCTGGGCCTGGATGGGCTATGGCCAGAATTCCAGCCCCCCGGCTTTGACTTGCTGCCTCCACCTCAGCCTCCTCTAGCCCCACTCTTCTCACTCAAATCTCACGCTTCACCCGCTCTACTTAGTTGTGGAATCTTGAATTAAGTTTCTTATATTTTTCTTAACTACAAAAAGGAGATACTGATAATGGTATTTACCACCAAGGGCTGTTTGTGAGGTTAACTAATTAATGCACTCATAGCACCTGGCCCATTGTAACCCCTCAGTAAATCTTGTACTAGTGCTGTAGTCCTCCTTGTTATTGCTCTTATCCTTGTTACAGCGAATTGCCCTTCATTCCTGCTTCTCAGAGTTGTTGTGTTTTTTTTTTATTTCTGTCTTCTTGGCCTGAACTCAGATGTTGCCAGTCGGGAACACACACTCCTCTACCTCTCCTCCCTTTGCCCAAATAACTAATGCTTCCCTCCCTCAGGCATTATCTCCGCTGGAGACTCCCCTGTTCCCGCTTTCACCCCAGGTTCCCACAGTCCCCCTGCTGTCTCCTGCCATGACCCTTATCTCCCTAGTTACTGCACTCTCTGTCTCTCCCCTGATTGTGTAGCGGGAACGCCATCCCTTTATCTTCACCGGCTCCATGCCCAAGAGGCCAGGCGGTTGGCATTATGAGAACCTTCAGTATCTGTTGCTTGCCTCACTGAGGTTTAATCCAAGGCCGGGTCATGCAAAGGGACCGAATAGCTTCAGCCCAGAAAGGCTAGGGGAGACTGTTGTTGCAAGAGGAGTTTAGGGCTGAGCCTTGAAGACCCTGGATTGGTTGGCATTTCTGGCAGAAGCACAGGAGGTGCTAAAGCATGTTGGTACTGGAGAGTGTTGGGTGTCTGCAGGAGGGTAGGTGGTTTGGCCCAGGTCTTGTGTAGAAACACAAGTTTGGGCCTGTGGGTGCCTGCTGAGGGAGGGATTCCCCTTCGAGTCATTGAGAACCCAGAGTGTTTACAAGCGATAGTGGCATTTAGGCTGGGGTTCAAGACTGGAGCAGAGTGGGCAGGAAAATGTTTTGGATAATGTAAGATTTACATGAGAGAGGGAAGAGTAAAAGCATGTGGAGTAGTTCTACTCTTTGTTGTTGTTGTTTTTATGTGCTGTTGAATTGCCTATGACTCATAGTGACCCTGTATACAATAGCCCTAAATCCTGCTCTAGTCTGTGCCAACCTTATTGTCTCTAACATACGTACCCCCATTATCCCAGTCACTGAGTCAGTCCATCTCATCGAGCGTCTTCCTGTCTCGTGCTGTCCCTCCACCCTCCCAAGCATGACATCCCTCTCCAAGGATTGGTCCCTTCTTGCACCATGTCCAAAGTATATCAGACAAAGCTTTAGAATCCTTGCCTCCAAGGAGCAGCCTGGTCTCACCCTCTCTAGGATGAACTTGTTTGTTCTCCTAGCAGTCCATAGTATATTCAACACTCCAGCACCACAGATGAAAGGCATTAATTCTCCTCCTATCATCCCTAGTCATTGTCCAGCTTTCGAGTACATAGCGAGTGATGGCAAAGACCATGGCCTGAATTAGGCGCACCTTGGTCTCTAGACAGAAATTGCTACTCTTCAGTACTTTGGAGAGGTCTCTGACAGCAGACTTTTCTCATGCACTTCATCTTTTTATTCCCTGGCTGCTGGTACCAATAGTGTTGATAGTGGAGCCAAGCAAACTAAAGCTGTTAACAATCTCAGTCTCTTCACCATCGGTGATGCTGCCATTCGGTCCAGTGCTGGGAATCTTTGTTTTCTTGATGTTGATTTGTCACGTTAAAAAAAAACCCCAAACAACAAACCCTCATTGCTGTTGAGTTGGAACCAACTTGTAGCTGACCCTCCAGTGTGTTTTCAGAGGCTATAAATCACACGGGAGGAGCTGGTGAATTCAAACTCCCTGCCTTTGGGTTGGCAGCTCCACTCCCTGTCCACTAGGCTCCAGAGCTCCCTTCTATCATGATGTTGTTGGGTAGCATCGAGTTGATATGACTTGTAGTGACCCTATGAACCTTGCTCTGAATCTTGGCCTAGCTGAGCCCTCTTCATGGTACAGGGTTGCTCTTAAGTCACATAGGATCACTGTAAGTTGTAATTGACTTAATGGCACCTAACAATACTTGTTTCTCTCTCTGTTGAACAAAATTAGTCTTAATTTTTTTGAAAGCAAATTACAATCAAGCTATAACCATGTCTGGCAAGAATGTAATAACGCTTGTCGTGTGTGTGTGTGTGTGTGTGTGTGTGTGTTTAATGATCATAAACTTTATAATACTATATTTATAGATTTTATATTTTTCACCTGCCAGTTTTATGACATCAGTTATAGTGTGCAGCCATCACTAATACCCATCACCAAAATTTTCTGTCATGATGAATAATTTTTTTTTTAAGGTTAATGGGCGCTTATGTGAAACAATTTTGGTTTGAGGTGCAAAGAGGCACTCATTTGAAAGAAAATGCAGGTTGGCTATCAGTTACACTGTGGATAAGACGTGTATCATCACCCTTAGGACTTCTTGAAGGGAAAGCTCTTCAGAATCATGGGAGGGAAGGTGAGACATGGGATGTAAACTTATCCCCCTGTTACGGTCACTCAGTCCAGGGAGCCTCTATTCTAGTAAAAGAGAATTTCTCACACTGGGTTTCCAAGGAATTTTAGTGTACCACAAAAAACTTTGTGTTAACAAATATATTTGCTTGGGAAGAGGTGAGGAAGGAAGGGTTTCCTGGTGAGATAGGTTTGGGATGATTTCTTGTGCACATTGGGGTAGCCAGGGTTCTTGTTGTGTGCATTGGGACAGCCAGGGCTCTGGTGTGCACGTTGTGATAGCCTAGCCAAGCCTTGTCTGCGCGTCAGGATAGCCAGGGTTCTGGGAAGTGTGAAGCCTATTTACATTCATGTAGTCCTTGATTGACTTTGTAGCTTCAGTACTGAGCCTAGCAGGCCTTTTAAAGCTCTTTGAGGGAAGAAATGAAAAATTGCAAAAGAATTGTGTCGAGGGCATGCTCAGAAGAAGCTTCAAGTTGTCCACACAGATGGCTCGATGCCATTCATTCATTCACTCACTCAGCACATGTGTAGCGACTGCGCTGGGCTCAGGGTGAAGAAATAGAGAAACCAGAGACACATGGGCCCCTCTGGTATGGACATTCCAGTTAAAGAGACAAAATAATTAGATAAATAAAATGTTAGAGCTGTAAGTCAAGCCTCTGACAGCTGGCCGGCTACCTGGGGCAGATGAGCGTGGAGGCCAGGGCTTCTGGGAGAAAATGAGAAATGTCCATGAGCTGCCATAACCCGGCAAGGGAGGAATTGAACAGCCCAAAGAGGGAGGTGGAGCCACCGAAGGAGACCCTTTGGTGTTACATCAAATGCAGTGTGTAGGGTGTTTGTATATTTGGCAAAATGCTTTATAAGCTGGAAGGCTCACAAGCTATAATTACCTCATTTGATCTCACAGCAGTGCTGTGAAGCGAGTAGAGACTGGGTCATTATCTTCATTTTATAAACGAGGCTCAGGAAGAGGAATAGACTTGCCCAGGATCCCACATCCACATGGGTGATGGACCTGGGCCCCAAACCCAGGGCCTTTGGCCATGAGCTACTTGCTGTTTTGTTCTCTATCTGGGCCAGGAGAAAGAAGAACCTTTGGGGTGTAGGATGGTTTGTGGGTGCTCTGGGAGCTGAAAACTGGTCTCTGTCTCCACCTTGTGGCCACTAGGTGCTATGACAAGCGTCTGTGGCCTCGAATGGACCTGAGCCGTAGGAAGTCGCTGACTCCACCCATGCTCAGTGGTGTGGTCCGGCGCCAACCCCGGGCCCTGGACCTCAGCTGGACAGGTGTCTCGAAGAAGCAGCTCATGTGGCTTTTGAACCGACTGCAAGGTAGGATGGGTAGCCAGGTGGTATAGGGTGGGGAGAGGCATGGCCCTGGGACAGGGCCCTCCCGGCACTGGCTTCCTGATCCCCTGCCCAGGCCTGCAGGAGCTGGTGCTCTCCGGCTGCTCCTGGCTCTCAGTCTCCGCCCTGGGCTCAGCCCCACTGCCAGCCCTGAGGCTCCTGGACCTCCGCTGGATTGAAGATGTTAAAGACTCCCAGCTCCGTGAGCTGCTGCTGCCTCCACCCGACACCAAACCAGGTGTGTGGCCTTGGCTTGCTCATCTGTATACTGGATTGGGCACAGTGTGGGTATGAGACCGCTGAAGTCTCTTGATTCACATTGAATGTTAAAGCATTTGAGGAAGGAAAGGAGCACGTGACCATGAGGCCAGCCTAATGATGGAGTGGTTAAGTGGCTGACTGCTAGCTATTTCAGCTCACCTGCATCTCCACGTAGGACAGGTAGGCCAGTGGGCTTCCCTAAGGAACTACAGCTTCAGAAACCCATGAGGCGGTTCTGCCCTTTCCAGAGGGTCTCTGAGAGTCACCGTTGATGACAGTGGGTTTTTTACTTGTTTGTTCATTCACTTGCTACAAACTGGACCTCGTGACAGGAGTGACAAGGAACAGGGCAGAAGTAGATAGAACCACTGCCCTCCAGTAGAGGGAGATAATTATGTGATGAGACACAAAATAAGATGAGAGAATGAAGAGTGAATCCTGGGAGAAGCGAGGGCCGTCCCAATAACGGGGACATGTAATGCTGGCCAGGGGGCGGGGTCTCTTCCTGAGGTGACAGTGATGCTGCTTGTGGCCTGTCAGGCCCCTTCTAAGGAGGAGCCAGAATTCTGAATAAATTTTTCTGTGAAAAGGTTTGATTTTCCAAATGGCAACAGTAATTTCTAGTAAGTGAGCATTCCTCTGTAAACAAAAAAAACACAAATAGTAAGAACAGGGCTGAGCTAGAGGTTTGGGCTATGACCCTGTGGCCTAAGTATGAGTGAATAATTTTTTTCAAGAGAATACAGAAATAGGTAGTCAGTCAGCTTGAAGGGGGTTAATGGGAACTCCTTACTCAGCCGCCTCTTGCCCTGCCCTCCCCAGTCAGGTTCAGGTACTCTGTCAGGTGACGTCACCTCAAGTTGTTGAATGAGCTCTGCATAGGCTCCAACTAGAGCTCTGGAGACCTCAAACTGGGTGGCCTCAGTCTCCAGTCTGGTAGAACCTCAGTCATAGAGAAGACAGGACCCCAGAAACAGAGGTCTTGGGGTGAGGTGCGCGAAGGCAACCTAAGGTGTGAAGTGAGGGAAGCCCTCTTTGAGAAGGTGCTGTTGGATTGTTTGATCTGAGTCTTGAAAAGGACAAGATTTTTCCAGGCAGAGGACAGTCTGTGCCACGCCCTGGGGAGTGTGAGATGGTTTCTGACTGAAGGGTTGCTGAGAGCTGAGGCTGGACAGGTGAGCAGAGGCCAGTCACCTCAGGGCTCACCAGAGGTGCATTGCTGGGGTGGGAGACAGGGCTGGTGGTTCTGACTAGAGATGGGGTGCTCCCAGGGTCCTCTCCAATCCCCTAAACTGTTGCGCTCTGCTCTTTTGATGATCAGTACTTCACCTCAGCCCTCTGGCTACTTCTGACCTCTCAGCCACTCTGACAAGCTGTCCCTGTGTTTTGACCCCTTGGCTAAGTGCTTTGTAGCCCCAGGGTGCTGACTTGCTTTACACAGAATGCTGTTCATCTAATTATCTCCTCATCTTCCTTCTAGATTCTACTTCCTTCTAGAAGCCCTCCCTTATCACCCACAAAATTCCTGTCACATTACCCCACTCAGCTTGTTCACTGTTGTGAAATGAATCTCTTAGTATTTGTTTCCTCTCACTAGGTTCTTTTTCCATTTGTTTGTTGGAGGTGAAAATATTCATGCCCAGTCCTTTGGCTATATGATGACTTCATAGTCTCCGCTGGTTGACAAGCTGCCTAAGGGCAAAGACAGGGCCAGGGCACTATATCTTCTCAGTGGTGTGAGCAGCAAATGTGTATTGAATTCATAATAAATCAGACAAACACAGGACCAAGAGGGAAAGCTCTATTTTGTTTGTGGACATTAGGGTCTGCATTTCAGAAGGTGAGAAAGGACAGGCTGTAAGACTGTTCCTTTAGCCTGAATTCATTTCTGTTTGGGGTCCCTTTATCAGGACTGGGGGGGGGGTTGGCAAAAATGAGGCTCGCAGGCCCTCAAGATCTGTTGTGCATCAAACAAACAAAACCACTCCAAGGCTGTGGATTCAAACTGCTGACGTTTTTTGTTAGCACTACGTCACCAGAGCTCCTTTGTTGTGCATGTTGTTGTTGTCATGTGCCCTGGAGTCAATCCTTTCCTGAGCCAACCTCATTGACACACCTAACCCCATTGCCACAGTCACTAGTTCATTGCCACAGTCACTAGTTCAATCCATCTTGTCCAGAATCTTCCTCTCTTGCATTGACCTTCTACCTTTCCAAACATGATGTCCTTCTCCAAGGAGTGCTCCCTCCTGGCAGCATGACCAAAGTATGTGAGGAGAAGTTTTAAAATTTTTGTTTCTAAGCAGCAACTAGTTCATCTAGTTCAGTACAAACCTGTTTCATCTCTTGGTGGTCCATGATATGCTCAGTATTCTTCCCCAGCACTACTCAAAGGCATTGATTCTTCCATCATCCTTATTCATTATCCAGCTCTCAAATGCATGGTGAGACTTTATACCCACCTTCCTGTTTTTAGCCTTCCTGGTAGGAAGCATAAAGTCTTGCTCTCTTTTTCTTTTCACTTGCCTTCACCCCTTCTGCTCGCTGCCTGGTGTTCCTCCTCTCTCAGTCAGCACCATGTTAAAATCTTTGAAGGCCCAAGTACAGTGCTGCCACCTCAGGAGAATCCTCACTGACGCTCACATGTCACTTCAATCCCAAGGTGACCTTCTCTACTTTCTTAGCTCTGGGTCGAGGGTGTCTGTAGCAGCATCTCTTAGGCACACAAGTTGCTGAAAGACAGAGTGGGTGGAATTCAGGACTCGCACTGTCCAGTGCCCACAGAAGTGGCCTGGCAGGTGACAGAAGTCACATGCTGGCATGGGATATTAGGAGCCATGTCCAGTGGCCATCTCCAGCCAATCATTGCTTGCCAAGTCTTAAGATTAAAGAAAGTAAAAATATTTTTTGTGATCATTTACAAATCATTATTGGTTTTTTCTAATCATTCTTAGTAATTTTCAATAACATTAATTACCATTGATTAATGTAATTAACTAATTACAATGTCTAACTAGCCTCTTATTGTATATTGCTTTTCCTTTTACCTAACTTTATTAATTTTTACTCCTCTCATCCTCTGGTCTTGAGATTTTTTTCCAAAGGAAAAGCTCAGTAACGGAATTTCATTCTAAAAATACCCTTTTAAAAATAGTGGTAAAATCCATGTAACAAAACATTTGCTGTTTCAGTGATTTTTTTTAAGTGTAGAAGCTGGGACAGAATATCTTCTTTCCACATCAGTTAAAAAACATAAATACCATAGACTCCATAAACTACTTGGCTGGTTGGGCTCGGGAGCTGTGACATCTGATCTCATTTATCTCAGGCCTTAGAGACACCGCATTGTGCTAGCAGCCTGGACACAGCGAGTCAGCAGACCGGGGTTTCCTGGCTGTCTTACTTCATTTCATAGTCATGTGCTCTTGAGCAGATAGTTTAATGATTTGAACCTGGGTTTGCTCATCTGTATACAGGAGTGGTGATCAGATAACTTGACTCCTAAGGCGAGATCTGAACCAGTTCATTCCACTTCAGTTCCCGCTTGAAAATTTGCTTCTCTATCTCAGACAATGTAGATTTTACCAAGATGCTTCTCCCTCTCTTTTCCTCTTTGGGATCCTTCGAGATCCCCTATGACTAACAGAATGAGTTTCTGGTTAAAAGTGTAGGTGCAGGCTTAGCATATCTTGGGTGGAAATAAATGTAAATTCTCAGCTGGGGGTAGGAGGGGGTGTGAGCCCCTGCCAGGCTCTAACCTAAACTATGGGAGTGTCTAATCAAATGATTCCTTTGAAGCAGTCCTGGGAATCCTGTATCGTGTCTGTAATTTGAGAGTGGAAACAAACCAAACAGGAAAAACTTTCTTAAAAAACACAAATGTTTTAGGGGTAAACAGGAAAGGTGTGCCCCTTTTTACTCTGGAGCCAGGGCCACAAGGGTCTTGAGCTTGGACGTGAACACCAGGGACATTGGTTAAGTGCAGGCTGAGCTTAGAGGGTCACAGGCTCGTGAGACAGGTTTGGCATGGAGTTTGGCTCAAGTGTTTGGGATGAAGGAAGAGATAGACGCTGGGACTAGGGCCTTGTAGGAATAACTTTGGGCTTGTTATCTGGAGGTACAAGTGAGTCCCTGCAGAAGGACATGGTGCTTGGCTAAAAGTAGAGAGTAGGTGAGAAAGAGAAAGGTCTTCATGTAGTTGAACTGGGTGGCTTCGGCCATGGACACACACAGTTATGAGGCTGAGGCAGGACGGGACGGGACAGAGGTTTATTTTTCTACATCAGGAGCCTACTTGCTGGCACCATACACCAACAGCACCACCACCAGGGAGATCATGAATTTGTTTTGAAGTGCCCTCAGGGGAAGACACGACACCCTTTGTGTTTGAGAACCTCTTTTTGATGCCATGAGAGATGGGAGTGAGTGAGGAGGCAGCTCTGGCAGGGTTTAGTTCCACTCAGAGTGTGACTTCGTCAGTCTCACTCATACTCGTTGCCATCAAGCCAGGACCTCGCTGACTCCCCCAGCAGGTTTTTAGAGGCTGTAAATCGCAGAGAGGAAAAATAAAGCCAAGCCTCTGTTGACCATTTCTTGAGCAAAGTCAGCTGTTGGATGAACTTTATTCAACAGTTGCTGGGATCTAGCAGTGAGATAAAACTATGAACAAAAATTAGAGCCTTCATAAGGCTGGCATTCCGGACGGAGAGGAAAGTTTAATAAAAACAAACAAACAAACAAGGAACATAAAATATGTCGTGGTGAGGAAGCGGAAGAAAAGGAATGCAGGGAAGGATCAGAAGCGTGTGAAACCTTACAGTCCCGTGTAGAGGAGCTCTGGGACCCTCAGTGAGGGCGATCTGCGGTGGACGCATGAGGTCCGAGAGGTGTGCTGAGGTCGGGGCATTTGGGTGAAGAATGAAGTGGGGCAGAAGGTGCAGCAAGTCGAGGCTCCGGTCCAGCGGGAGAAGGGTCAGTGGAATGGGGGGAGTGGGTGCAGAGGCACTGCTAGTCTAGAAGCTTGAGCACAGGAGAGGGAGTGAACCAGAGTGTTGACTCCTGTCTGTGCACCCAGGCCAAACCGAGAGCCGTGGGCGGCTGCAGGGGGTCGCTGAGCTGCGCCTGGCCGGCCTAGAGCTCACGGATGCCTCCCTGCGGCTCCTGCTGCGCCACGCGCCCCAACTGAGTGCCCTGGACCTGAGCCACTGCGCCCATGTCGGGGACCCCAGCGTTCACCTCCTCACAGCCCCCACCTCCCCACTTCGAGAGACCCTCGTGCACCTCAATCTCGCTGGTAAGCATGGTGCCCTGTCCATCTCCCCTGCCCGTTGGCCCCCAGGGCCACTGCCTCTCCAGCGATCACCTGGCTGGTCTGAATTGCCTCTGCTATATCCCCAGGTTGCCACCGCCTCACGGACCACTGCCTCCCGCTGTTCCGCCGCTGCCCACGCCTGCGCCGACTGGACCTGCGCTCCTGTCGCCAGCTCTCACCCGAAGCTTGTGCCCGGCTGGCAGCCGCCGGGCCCCCAGGCCCCTTCCGCTGCCCAGAGGAAAAGCTCCTTCTCAAGGACAGCTAGTTGGGTGCCCCCCACCCTTCCCCAGGACTCATCTGGAGCCTGGGCCTCTGGCTTTCATTTCATCCCCTGCCAGGAGGCCGTTACTCACCTCATGACTGGGAATTGCTGAGTCTTCTGACTTGGGGTTCCTGACCAGGAACTAGAGCCAGCCTGCCCCCTCTTCCCCCTGCACTGATATCTCTGGGGGTCTCTCCTTCCCATCCCCTCCCCCTTCCACCTACTTCATTGTCCATCCCCTGGGGGGAGTGGGTCAGAGGTACTGGGGGGTGCTGAGCCAAAGGGATGGTGGGAGGGGGGTTCAGGTGCAAGTTGGAGGGGGGAGGGGAAGGGGAAGGGGATATCTGCACACAGGATGCTGGGAGCCCGGGGACTGGGGGAGGTGGAGGATGGGCTGGGGGGAGGGGGGCAGAAAGCAGAACATCTAGGGTTCAGGGAACAAGAAGACCTGATGCTTGGAGTTGGGGGTGGGATGGGGGGGCCAAAAAAGGGAAATCAGAGGATCAACTGGGGATCCAGGTGTCAGAGGTAGGGGTGCCAAGGGAAACCAGAACTGAGTATAGGGGGTAAGGGAGACCAGGGCGGATGTGGGGGCAGTAATACCCCTTCGGGGTCACCCCTTGCAGTCCCCCCCTCCTCAGATTTCAGTTTCTTTCTCCCACCCCTGACTCCTTGAACGTCACTGACAATGGCAGCTATTGTGAGGAGTGGGGGCCGTGGTGTTCAGCATGGCCCAGGGGAGTGGCAAGGGGTGCCCCAGCCCCCTGCCTACCTCCCTGCACAATACTTGAACATTCATCTGTACTGAAGTGTTACTTGAACCGGGGAACCTCGGACCTGGGGGAGCTGGAGTGTGAGGGGCCGGGACCAGCCTGGACTAAGACTGGTCCCCTGGGCACCCAGTCTGGACTGTGCCACCCAGGATCTTGCTTTACTGTATCGCCCAGCCCTCCCTACGCGAGGGGGCGGGGCCGGCCCAAGGATGGGGACGATGAGGTTCCTCCAGCGTGGCTTTTCCCACTCTTACCGTCATGGAAACTTGTACCTATTTGCCCAGGGAACTGCCACTCCTGGTTGCCATGGAAATAGCAGCCAATGGACACCTCCCGATGCCAGTGCTAAAAGCTGGAAATGGCCCCTCTTAGTTGCCATGGGAACTTAGTAACAGACTCTTGGCCCTTCCTCCTCGCCCCTTCCTCCAGCGTGGGGGTAGGGTGTTGGGAGTTGGGGGAGGGATCGGGTCAGGTCCCGCCCCTCGACCCGGGCCTGCCTAGGGAGCCAGGTTGTACCAGTTGGGGAGGGGGGGATCTATCCACATACCTCAGGTAACTGGGAGGTGTACGGGTGGGGGGAGGGACTGGGCGGACCAAAGGCCGGAGGGGAGGGGGCCTGGGGAACGCGAACGGAATTGCGGATGGAGCCGCTTGGGGAAGGGAGGAGGCAGCCCGGTGGGGGGGCAGGTGGGGTACCCAGCCGGGCTGGGCCCCTGGGCCCCCGAATCTATACAACACGGTTTGCTATAAAACTAAAAATCTTCCAGCCGGGGCCACCGAGTTAGTGTGTCTGTCCGTGGCGTTGGGTGCGAGTGTCGGCGTGCAGAGCTGACGGGGCTTGTGATCCTGCGGACCTAGCGCTTTTGGGGTTCCCCTGACCTGAGGCTTTAAGGCCTGTGAGCACCCAGTACATGGATTGGGAACCCCTGCGCTCACCTTCCTTGAGTTCACTTTAGAAAAGGATTCTTGGGCATCTCTGGATATTTAGGTGTGTTTTCAGGGTATCAGGGCTGCAAGTCACAAATGTGGGCTGGGGATTCACTTAGGTGGGGCTCAGATGCTGCATGACCCCCCCCCCTCAGGATCTCTGCCGACCAAGGCTGAGGGGGGCTGGGCCCCCCGGCTCCACCCCGTCATGTGGACGCCCCGGCTCCGCCCCCGCCCTAGTTCCTGTTTCGGCCTCCGCGGTCCTTTGGCCCCTGGGGCGCCCGCCGGCTCCAGTTCTTCCTGCTGCAGCGGGGCCACCCCTTCCAGGGCGCTCTCCTGCCTTAGTGATGGGGCTGCTATCCGGCGTGGGCTGGCCCTGCCGGGGCTCCCAAAGTGTTGCGGCCCTTCGGTGACCGTCTGGGTACAGACGTCTCCAGGATGAAAGGCGGGGAGGGGGACGCGGGCGAGCAGGACCCGCTGAACCCCGCGGGCGACAGCCCAGCAGCCTCGGCCACCTACCGAGAGTTCGTGCACCGCGGCTACCTGGACCTCATGGGGGCCAGTCAGCACTCGCTGCGGGCGCTCAGCTGGCGCCGCCTCTACCTCAGCCGGGCCAAGCTCAAGGCCTCCAGCCGCACGTCCGCCCTGCTCTCGGGCTTCGCCATGGTGAGGGGCGGAAAGGGGGCGCACGGGTGGGAGCGATGCAGATGGGGGCCCAGGGTCAGGAATGAAGCCAACAGGTAGTCAGGGGAGCTACAGATAGGACAGAAGAATAGGTAGTTGTTTAAGGAGGCAACAGGAAGAGTCCCAGGGATGCACAAGTCTTTTTTTTTAATTATTATTATAAGGGAGTGTATTGGGGGCGCTGTACACGCGAGTGCATGTGAAAACGCTTCCAGGAGCATAAAGAGGACAGTGGGGAGGACAAAAGTCCGAAAAAGCGTCATGGTGGAGCGGGATTGCCGAGCGGGTTAAATGCAACAGTGGAGCTGAGAGGTCCAAGAGCAACACAGCCCCGCCGCCAACGTTATTTTGGTCTCAAGTCTCAAAGGCACCGGGGTAGGGGAAGCTCTGCAGGGCTGGGAGAGGATGAACTGGATGGAGGGGGTCAGCCAGCAGGAGGAGGTGGGCCCGCCCATCACAAGGAGGGTGAAGACTCCCTTGAGGCTCAGAAGGGTGTTTAGCGTTGCCCAGGAAGCTTTGAGAAGAGAAGGTGCCTGTGAGGAAGGGTATGGGGAAGGAAGCCGATGTGGAAGCTGATAAGTGATTCCCCAGTTGATAAGCTGCAGGCGTGGGAGGATGAGCATTTAACGGTCCCTGCAGTTGCCTTTTGAAGGCCTCAGAGTGAGGAGTTCGGCACACAAAAATTCTCGCTTCCCCTTGAGTTTGGCCAGCTGTGTGACCCTGGACGGGGCCCCCTCCCATCTCCCCAGGCCAGTGGGAATTCAAGTGAGATCATGGAGGGTGTGCCCTCCACAGCTTGCCAAGAATCTGCCTTAGAATGAGCTGATTCCTGTCATCAGGCATCTTGTAGCCAAACCAGTTAAAGCAGGACACACGGGAGATAGCTCAAGCCTAACAAGTTCACTGGGCAGATGGGGAAACGGAGACCCAGAGTGGGACAGGCGTTCTCATTGGATGAGGGATTCAGAATGAATTAGAACCGATGGTCTTTAGACTATTGGTCATTGGCTTCTGCCACATTCACGACACAAAAAGGAGAACCCTAATTTGAGTGACATCTTGGAGGTTTGCCTGTGAATGAGAAGAATATGGGGATAGAGTCTTGAATGGGAGCCATGGGTCCCTGCCTGGCTCTGCTACAGCCTGTATCTGGAAGATGACAGGATGTTTTGGCCAGTTAGGGTTGCAGTCAGTATGGTTTTCTCAGTAAGGGCCACATCCACAGGGTAGCCTACCTGTCCTGACAGAAAAAGTGTCATTTGGGGCAAGGAATTGGAGCCCACGTATCTATTTGGGGAAGGTCTCTAACTCTCATCAGCCCAAGAGTCCAGCCCAATCCCAAAGAGACATCCAACCTGTGGATGGGCTTGCAGTTTCCAGAATGACAGCTTGAAAGCCTAAGACCTCTGCAGGATCAAGGGAGTGGGGACTGGGGAAAAGACTGTCCTGGCAGGAGAAAGAAGTGCTGGGGCAGGGTATGGAAGAGAGCAGGACTAATCCTGGCTCACACCCCTGTCTGTGGAAAACATCTCCTGACACCCAGTCCGGCTCCATTTTCCAAAGTACTCGATCCTGCCTTACCACCACCTGCCAGGCCCTGCACCTTCCTTCTCTCATTCCCCTACCCACCCAGGGCAGTCTAATGGACTGTACAAGAACCAGGAATTGGAAAGGAACCAAATTCTGGAATCCAAGTGAGTTGAGTTAGAAGAACAATAAATATTATACAAAGTGCACTACACGGTCATATTATACCAGTTGCACTAAACAGTCATGAAACATCAGACATTCTGTGAACTGTGACCATTTTACAGAAAAGGAGGCTGAGGATCAGAGATGTTGAACATCTGCCCAAGATTTCTGCAAGTTAGTGGCGGAACAGGCTTGAATTTCATCTAGCTGATGAGTTCAATTTCTAAAAATCTAGAACAGCGTCACTAGCTCAGATATTTGCCAAGACCACTTAGGCAATATGGACATTAAGTTAGCTGTGTGGGGGACTGTGAGGCTCTGTTAGACCTCATGACCTAACTATAATTCAGCTACAGCTGATCGCTATGTTGTGAGCATGGTGGGGCCACATCTCCCAGGTTTTCAGGAAGATCTAGAATTAAGATATTAATAAGAAATTTTAAAAATTGGCAACTGATTCAATTTTCTTTACAAACACTTACTGCATGAACCAAGAAAAACATGGTTGTATGCCCATCTGCAACTTCTGGTCTAGGATGTGTTAGATATAATAAAAACGGCAAGCACCTGTGCTGAGCTTACTACTGGCCTTCCACTGTTTATAAGGTGGGCTGTGAGGGAGCTCTGGCAAGAAGCTGCACTGCAATCCTGAAGGTACGCGGTTCAAATCCACCAGATGCTCTGCTGGAGAAGGAAGAGCAATCTCCTCCTGTGCCAGTTGGCTTGAATTCGATGGTACACAACAAAAAGACCGGGCTTTTCACATGCTTAAAAACCCTAGGTAGGGTGGTATTATTATTACTCTGCATTTGCGAGATGATCAAGTTTAGGCACGGAGAGAATGACATCACTGGCTTGTAGTTGCATGGTTTGTCCAACTGACATCTGAACCCAGGCAGCCCAGCTCTAGAATCTGTGCTCTTTAAACCCTTATCACAAGTTAAGACTGTCAGGAACATTCTCAGCAGCCAGGTGGGGAAACAGGCCCAAAACAGGACAGAATCTTGCCAGTTCGTTCACAAAGTAAAGGTTACATACGCTGGGCCAGGCACTGTTCTAGTTCGTGTTGTATCCCAACAGGCACAAAACAAGCAAATGAAGACCTTGTGGAGGGGCTTTCTGGGCACTCACTCCGTTTCCTGTTGTCCTCACAGGTGGCCATGGTAGAGGTACAGCTGGAAAACAAACATGAATACCCACCGGGCCTGCTAGTGGCCTTCAGTGCCTGCACCACCGTGTTGGTAGCTGTGCACCTCTTTGCGCTCATGGTCTCTACATGTCTGCTGCCGCATATTGAAGCCGTTAGCAACATCCACAACCTCAACTCGGTCCACCAGTCACCACATCAGCGCCTCCACCGCTACGTGGAATTAGCCTGGGGATTCTCCACTGCCTTGGGTACCTTCCTCTTTCTTGCTGAAGTTGTCTTGGTTGGTTGGGTCAAGTTTGTACCCATTGGGGCTTCTTTGGGCACGTCAGCTCCTGCGGTACCTACCCCCCAGATCCCTGGGACTCTGCCACCAGTGACTACCTCTCTTAGCCCAACTTCCAAAGTCCCACAGTCCTCAGATTCTGTTGCCCCATCACAGGTGGGGTCACCTGAGCCTTGCCCACCCCGACAAGTGTGTAGTGGTGGTGGTGAGAAGGGCCATGGACCAGGCTGGCAAGCAGCCATGGCCTCCACCGTGATAATGGTACCTGTTGGGCTTGTGTTTGTGGCCTTTGCCTTGCATTTCTATCGCTCTCTGGTGGCACACAAGACTGACAGGCACAAGCAGGAGCTAGAGGAGCTGAGTCGCCTGCAGGGGGAGCTGCAGGCTGTGTGATGCTGTCCTTAACCTCTGTCAAACCTTCTGGCAAGCACTGTCTCCCTAAAGGATACACAAGAGGTCTGAGAGGCCTATGGACTTAATAATTCCCTGCCCTGACTTAAGCCACCTCCTGTGACTGCTCTCAGGTAGAGCCCAGATTCCTGCTGGATTCAGGGTCCTTTGGGCTGGACCTTCGGCAGTTCCCCACATTCCCAGGGAAGGGTTTTGTAAACTATGTCTTGGCTCCCAGGGACAGGGGAGGAAGGGCACAGTTCTTGGTCCAAGACTCATGGTAGGTAAAGGAAGACCGTGGTCAGAACTTGGTACTGACCCTCAGCTACTTGCTGCTCCACTGGATGTGGAGATCGAGAGGTTCCAGTCCCACGAAGCTGCTCCAGAAGACAGCCAACTCCTGCTTGATTTTTGTAGAATTTTATAGATGGCAGTTTTAGGAAAGCTTTTCCCATCCCTGACTTGGATAGGTTCCACACTCCCAATTTAGTTGCTGCAGTGAGATATTCGAGTACTTCTATCCCAGGATAGGCCCAACCTTTCCCAGAAAGAGCCTTCCTACTTGTTCAGGTTCAAGTCCACCCTCCACCTTTGGTGACCTGTGGGCATAGGGAGAAGAGGCAGGGCCTCTCCCACTGCCCAAGGCCCACATTTTTGCTTCCATATCTGATTTTTACCCTTTTGGGCCAGGGCTGTGGGTCTCTGAAGACTACTGAGGGCCGGTGTGCCCAGTCCCAAACAAGGGTTGGGGTGGAGACATTTTAAGGGAGAAGATCCAGCTCAAACCCTTGGAATGTAGAGCTTTTCTGACACTGATTTCTTGACAGCATCTTGTTTTGTATAATAAAATGTTTCACAAATGTTCCTGTAACTGTAAATGCTTTTGGGATCAGGTGACTTGTTCCTCATGGATGGGGAAGGGGGGAGAGGGAGTAGGTTTCAAGTGCAGCCCTGTCTGGTGTTGGCAGACACTAACTGCTTCTTAAGGAGGCAGAGTGACTCCAAAGTCAAAAGCCTTTGAACTCTTGTTCCTGTAGCTTAGGGGCCCTCTTTCTCCAACTTGGGATTTGGGATAAGTTTCTTGAGACTTTCTACCTTTTAATCTTCACAACCACTTCAAGAGACAAGCCTTATCATTTCTGCCTTTCAGAGGTAAGGAAACTGAGGCCCAGGAAAACAGTCTCTCCCCTAATTTCACACATTTAGAACTTTAACAAACTTTACCATCACTCAGTGGAATGCTTTTTGTTATATTTGACTAAAACCATTCCATTTCAGCTGAAAAGAATCTCATCACTATGTAAAATTTCTTTTTTTCAACGTCATTTCCCCCAAACATTTAAAGGCTCTCAGTCCTCTATTAATCTTAGAATCTTGTGGTCTGAGTCCTTGGATAAGTCCCCGTCTCCTAACCTAAAGTTGTGAAAGGACATGAATGAGTACCAAGGGCCTTTCCTGAATTGTTCAGATACCTACCATGTCCTGTGTAATAGGAATTAACATTCTTTTTTTTTTAATTTTTTTTTATTGGGAAAAACATATTGGGGGTACAAGGAGGTGAGGGTTGGGGGCAGAAGGGTGAGGATGGGCCAGGATGCAGTTGCAGAGCTGCACAGTTTGGTCGGTGGGGGGAGCAGGTGAAGGAAATGAGGGTCCAGTGGGGACCAGATGCTACAGAGGAATGACAAGCATTTTCCAATAGTAATTAAACCAACTGTCTTACTGATTTGGGAATTGGATGCTGACTCTCTGGCTTCTTCATGCTGAACAGGGGCGTAGATATAAAGGGGGGAAGGGAGGACGCTTTATCACCTTACTGGTGGTCTTGGGTTACAGCTGCTTGCCTTCTTGCTCCTGAGGGCTGCGACGGTTCGCCCTGAGCCGGGGGCCAAGCGCAGCCCGCCCCAGGCAGAAGGCCACAACGGCTCGCCCCGGGCCGGGGGCCGAGGGCAGCCCGCCCAGGGCAGAGGGCCGCAACGGCTGAAGTAGTCTTTTTTTAAAAAAAGAAGAAGAAAATGTGTGTGTGTGTGTGTGTGTGTGTGTGTGTGTGTGTGTACCGTCAAATTGGATCTGACTGGTACAGGAGACTGCCCCTCCTTCTCCAGCAGAGCATGAAGTAGAGTCTGGGGTTTCCCCCCCCCCAGGTGCCTGTCGGGGCCTGGGTTTCAGCTGTCCATACCACAGCAGTGGGCAACAAGCTTAAAGCCCCTGATTGCTCTGGGCGCTGACTCTCACCAGTGGTTATGGATGAAGTCACAGGCGATTTTGAATTAACATCCCTTTTTAAAGGAAGTGTCAAGTTGGGGTCAATGACTTGTCCCCCTGACGGATGTTCTCAGCTGAGGCAGAAGGCCCTCAGTGGGAGGGCTGTTCTCTACCTAGGGTTCTGCATTCAAGACAGTGAAAAAGGTATCTGGCAGGATCTGGGGAGACTCCAGTTCCAGGATCCCTGATGGAAATTTGGGCTGTAGCTGCCCTCCAACTGCGGGAATGTGTGAGCAGAGGAGCCTGAAACTAAAAACGTTGAGGCACCAGAACCAAAATACCTGGAGAAGCGACCAGCCCAATCTTGTTCCTGTAGGTTATCTTTCACAAGATTCATTTAATGATCTTAGATCCTGCCAGGGTTTCCAGAGAATCCCAAAAGAGGTCCGGATTTGACCACTGAAGATGGGCTTGGAGTTGTTGTTGTTGGGCTGGGGGTAGTTGTTGTTAAGTGCAGGTAGGTTCGGAACCGAATCATAGTTGCCCCTCCAGCACATTTTCAGACGCTGTAAACTGCACAGGAAGCCACTGCCATCTTTCTCCTTGCGAACAGCTAGCTGGTGGGCTCGAACCGCTGCCTTTGAGTTTGCTGCGCAACTCCTGACCATTAAGCCAACCACAGCTCCCCTATGATGGGCTGGAGCACCAGCAAAACGCCATACCTCTGCAGGGCTGTCTCCCCCCCCCCCCCCCCAACCTGCCAAAAAGAGCTCTTAGACAGAGGCCCGAGGATGATAACGGTACAGGGACCGATCCCTATATCCCTATATTCTGTGCGGCGCCGGGCAAACGGCCTGAGTCACCGCCGCTGGTTGTATTTTTCCACTTTCGGGACACCCCTCCCCGCCACCACGGGCTCGGTGGGACCGACAGGAAGCGCCCTACTGTGCCGGGCTCGGCATGCTCTGGCCACGCCCCTCGGCGCGCCGCGCGCTGGCCCCGCCCACAGCGGGAGCGCAGATTCGCCAGACCCGCTCCTCAGACCTGCTTGAGCCCCTTTTACTTGACTGCAGATTCTCTTCGGACTCCGAGAGGGAGCTGTGGGCCGTAGCCATTTCTTCCTACATCTAACTTGAGCTAGTCTCTGCGTTGTGCTAGTAAGAGAGAGCCAGAAAAAGTAGGACCTGCCAGGAAGGCAGGTTTGGCTAACTGGGCGTTATTTTCTTGATTCCACCAAAGTGGGTGAAGGAAGGTGGCAGCTGGGACCAGGACCCGTGGCGAATCTGCGGACTCTGGGACCTTTGGCCGTGCGAAGAAAGGACAGGGAAGAGCGAAAGGAGCGCGCATGTTAACCACCAATTGGCCCCGCCCGCCTGACGAATCTGCGTCTGCTCAACGCAACACTCAAACCTCCTCGTCGCTGGCTGGTCTCTTCGTCTCAGTCCCGCCCCTCAGTTCTCAGGAACTAGTCACAGCTTTGGTCGTCGCCGATTCGTCAAGGCACCCAGGCCGGAGCAGCTGGTTTCCAGTGGTGAAATCCACTCCTCGGGGGATGCGGCCAATCTCTAAGCAAGCTGGGCCGCAACTTCTGAGCCTTTTAGGGTGCAGGCCGAGGCGAGGCCGCTACCCTTGGCCTTGTAGATCTCCTGACAGCGCTTGTGGCGAAAGTGCAAATGCAGACGCTGTGCCCACTGGGCCTCACGCAGGTGG